>NC_072736.1:96058797-96358797 GCF_026930045.1 Uloborus diversus
CTAATTCACTTCTTACTACCGAGGGATGAGGAATATTAATGAAAAAAGAATTTAATGCTGCACTATATAAATCAAAAGTGGCGCATTTTCTGTTTAACTGTATTTTAGCACCCATTTAAGCAGATGTTAATTATAATTGCACGTAGTGCTGTAGTTGGAGAAGAAAACACGAGGACGCCGCCGCCCCCCTTAATGTTTCGTTTTTTATTGTCAAGTAAAATGTAATTGTTAGGTAAATTTGCTTTCAGACTTTTTTTTTTTTTTGCCGATTCTCCCCCCCCCCCCTCACACACACCAACCAAAGGTTACTTACCCCAATTATTATTTGCTAGCTATCGCATGGATTGTAAGTAAATGTGTTAGAAAAATAAAGTTATTTTACCAATAAATCTCCTTAGATTGTTTTTGGTTTATGCACTGGGTCCGCTTAATAGTCCGTGGTTTATGCACTGGGTTCGTTTAATGGTTCGTAATTGCGTGAAACGTACATTTTTAGAGCTCTTGATTTTGTGAAAGATCTGTAAATGGATTCAGTTTTCAGCTAAATATGAACTCCTAAACATCTTCAGTTTTAATGAACACCCGAATAAACTGTTATACCATTCTGTATCAAGAATTAATATCCGTAACGTGGTATCATGGTTGATAGCGAGTTTGAAAATCATAGCCTGTAAGAAGCAGTGTGTTAGAAATTCTTGTAGTAAATTAGAATTGAAGTTAACTGAACAATGCCCACCAAGTCACAAATAATATAATTGAAACTCTTCTGTATTTGTTGAGAAGATGACAAATGACTCAACTCGGACTATTCCAGCCTGAGTATTTTTGGGCACCATTTTCCGTTCAGTTGAAGTTCGCGTGTATTTTGAAATGTGTTGATATTTATTAGCATAAGAACCCATTAAAAATATCTGCCTTATTGATTTTATAATTAAAATACTTTTTAAGAACAATTATAATTAGAGGAATTTGCCCAGCTTCTCTACCAAAATATGTCCAGATGTAGGGGAAACTCGTTCCGCCATCTTGGATATCAGATGCGTTTTTTTCAGTTTGCGTTTCATGTCTCAAAAACTGTTTACTTGCGAGTAAAATCATTAATTCATAAATTAAAGACCATAAAATTACCTTTGAAAAGGTGTTCTCATTTTTAATGCAGTTCCAAAAGATACCGAGATAACTAATTTCAAAGTTCGTGAAGTTTTGAGAAACTGAGCAATTTTCTGGTTTATTTTATTTGCACGACTCAACAAGAGACCTGTAAATCACATTTGTTTTTAGGTAAAACTCTGACTAAAACTTCACGAACTTTGAAATTAAATTTATCCACGCCTCCTACAGACAAAAAATAAAAACACCTTCTTAAAGGTATTTTATGTTCTTTAATTTATCAATGAATAATTTTACTCTCAAGCAAGCAGTTTTTTGAGATATGAAACAAAATTTGAATAAAACGCACCCTAAATCCAAATTAGTGGTGAACGTTCGCTTTACTTGCAACCATAGTTGATAGGCAACCCGACAGATTAATATTCATCTAATCGAACCTATGAAAAAAATATCGTTTAAAAACAGATGGTGGCTGAACTTAGCAGTGGGATATGACTGCGATCTATTTTATTCAGTTGTTTTATCACTTTTCAGAGACTACTCGGAAAATGCCCAGTTTGTATTTATCGCAACCAGAAAAATGAATATTCATTGCTGATATTAGAACTAAAATCACATTTCACTTAACTAAAAATAAAATACATAATATAGGCGTATAAGATATGGAAATATAATAAGTCCTTCTGATAACAGTGATTACACTGAATGAATGTGTTTGATAGTAAACGTAGTAATGACATTTTCTGTAATATTACATTAGAACAGAGAATAAGTCATGCAGCTTGAAGAGGTATGGAAGCTTCAAAATCAATTTCATTGATTTTACTAGTGCATATGCATGCACTGATAAATAATGAATTGGCGTGACACAATTTAAGATAGGACAAAAACCTTTCAGAATGAATTCAAGAACATAAAAAAATAAAGAAGAAAAATCTGCAAGAAAGAGAAAGAGCGAACATTCTGATGTTTCAAACTCCAAATGACGATTAAGATTTCGTTTCCTTCATGATTTAAGCAGACATCTGACGTCAGTTTTAAGTTACCTCAGAAAAATTTAAACCATCTGAGCCATTAAAGCTCAGCTTATTATTACGGAAAAGAGGACTTGTTTACCATTTGAGTTTCATGTTTTGGATTTTTGATTAAAATATAAAAAAAAAAATTTTTTTCGTTTTTTAATGAGAAAAGTTTTTTTTTTTTTTTTTGGCAGCAGAAATTATAAAAAAAGAGCTGATTTAAGTAAGAATAATCTTCAATTTAATCATATGCCTGTCATAATTTCGCTTACATCGGAAAACATACGAACAAACCAAAAAAGAAAAAAATTAAAATACCAAACAGGAGAGGGAACGCATTATCACATAAATATTAAGAATACAATTTTCCATAGATTCTGGCTATGTATTACTTAAGGAACATATTTATGTATGGATGGAACATCTTTCGAAATGATTGCTATATATTTTGAAAGACAAATTTAGTTTTATGCATTTTTTTAATGATTATGGTAAACAATACGATACCGCAATTCTGTTTTTGACCTTTCCAAATAGTAACTGTATTTGCATAAATCAAAATAACATTTTGTGGGTTTTTTTTTTTTTTTTTTTTTTTTTTTTTTGAGCAATCACGATTGCTTATTGTTCTTATTCGACCGTTTTTTATGTCCGTGCCTTTTTCAACCCCAACCGTCACCTGCAGGCGCGACTCCGTCCCCCGGTAGCGGCTTCTGGTCGGTCGCGTCCATGTCTTACACACATGCACGCTCATACACATACGCACTCACACACATACACACACACGCCTTTACACACATAAACACACACCAACGTGCATACACACAGGTCTGCGCACACGCACACAAGCCTACACATACACATGAACAACTAATACACACGTCTTCGTTCAGGAGGAGAGGTAGGCTTGGAGGGACAAGAGCCGTGTCTAGAAACAAGTGAGTAATGAGTAGGGTCCTGTCGCAACTCGTGATTGCGAAAAGCATAATTTAAATTCAAAATTTCAGAATTTAAATTAATTTTTCCTTTTTTTTAAAAAAAAAATTATGTTCTTTCGGCATAAATTTCAAACTTGTTTTCCTGTTTTCCTAGGTATTGTACCTTATATTTCCGTTCAATAGTTAGTTAACTGAAATCTAGAAGTATTTCGTGCAATGAATTTTAAAAAAAGCAATGTATAGGGCAATATCAGAGAAAATAAACATTTTATATTACATACATTTACTTCTGAAAGTGGTTTGAATATAAAAAACAGGAATGAAATGCAGTCTTAATTACGTATGAAGCGAAAATTGTAGAACATGTTAAAATTTCAGTTTTTTCATGAAATGTATTCGATTTTTTTTAAACAATAAATGGATGAATACAATTAGAACACTTCACGGCGAAAAAAACCCCTAAAAATGCTTCTGAAACCAGTCTTGCTGATTCTTATGCAAAATGACACACTGAATATAAATAGGACCACCGTTTCTCTCCATCCAAGTCAGACTTTTTGGGAACAATGCCTCTCATTTCTTTTCGATTTTCGACAATTTCACAGCCATTATTTTTCTTTTAGGGGAAGGGAATATTTGTTATCCATTAACATTCTTTAGGAATAGCTGGAGAGGAGGAAAATTCAAAACCAGTAACATTTGTAGCAAGTTTGGAAACTTACGGGATATTCCCCTTAAAATATTTTTTAAATCATCAGAAGTGATCTTTTTTTTTCTTGGCGTTTGATTTACAACGTTTTCACTATAAAACCAAAGTGTCGGGGGGGGGGGGTTCGATTGAGTCCTATGTTTATGTCTTTACATAGGGAAATGTCTTTACTGAAGATCTGCTGTTCGACTACTCGTATGCAACATACGGTGTTTTCATTTTTTTTTTTTCGTTTTTATCATTTTTTTTTTTTAAATTATTAAGGGGAATGGTATCCATATACCCAATGTGTCTCCCTACTTGCTACGAATGCTCATGGTTTTGAATTTCTCACCTCTCTAGCTTGTCAGAATAATATAAATAATTAATATAATGCTCCCTTCTCCTCGAAATAAAAATAATGGACATGAAACTGCAAAAAAATAAAAAACAAAGTCGAGGTTGGACGCCATTTCGAAAGCGTGAGACGTGAGGGGAGGAGTGATCATATTTGGATTCAGGATCATTTTACATAAGAATCCGCAAGAATGGTGTCAGAAGCATTTTGAAGAATTTTGTTTTTGCCGCGAAGCGTAATTAGGTCATTTATCGTATTTACAGAAAGTCAAACGTTATATAGAAGGAAAATTTCTAAGAATTTTTCCTTTTCCCCCATAACCCGAAAAGTTCCTTAATATGTCCGTGTCTTTTTTTTTTTTTTTTTTTTCGTCTTTGTGTATAAAAGCATTGGTTTGTTTTTCTTAGTCACTTTATTACCACTACTCAAGATAATTTGAAAACAATTCCAAGAATTCTGCTGGAGCTCCAATTTCCAAGAAGCATTATTACGACAGCCTGAAGATATTTTTGTTTTCTCTTTCCGTATGATTCTCGTTTAAAGTATTTTCCAGTTATGGTTTGTTTTCAAAAGTAAAATGTAGGGCAAATTCCCAAAATCATCATTATAAAAATGTTTTTCTCAAATTTTAATGTTGAGATATGAATCCAATAAAACAAAATACGTATGGAAACTTCATTGCTCCAACGGATTCAGAAGGATTTCATTATTGTTTGTTCATATTTTCCTAGAAAAAAATAAAGAATAACATTCCTTACTTACTCCCAGAAACTTCAGAACAAAATATTGTTTTTCTTTTTTTTTGTGAAATACTTTGTACGCATGAAAAATTTAATGTTATCTTTGTACGTAAACAGTAAACGCTGAAATCAACGTTATTTAATCACCAACTGAGAGGATTAAAGAATGGGGCAGGTATCTGATTTGGTATTGAGAGGCGCAACAAATGAGGGAAAAAATGTTGCATTTATGTGTTATTCTGCAGTAAATAAAGCTAAATGAGCAAACACTTAACATACGCGTGTATTGGTGCTGCATGGAACCTCAAATGAGCAAAAATGTGCCATTAACATGTTTTGGTGCTGCATAGGACACCAAATGATCGAAAAATGTGCTATTTTAGTGGCATAGAGCACTAAATGGGCAAAAATGTGTAATGTATGTGTTTTAGGGATAAATAGAAAACCAAATGAGAAGATATGTGTCATAAACAAGTTTTTGTGCTGCAAGAAACACCAAATGCGCAAAAATATTGCCTAAATGGTTTTAGTGCTCAAAAGAGCCCGTTTTCCAGTGAAGAAAAAACTTCGAGCAGCTGGAAAGTAAGCAAGAGTCACAAAAAATATGCGTATGCAATACTTTTGCAAAATCTGAGTTTTAATAGAGTTTATTTCATTATTTATTTTTAAACGAGCTTATCAAATACGAGACATAGTTTTTTTTTTTAAATCTGGCACTCCTGGTTGAACATGGTAGTTAACCAGTGCGTGGACGGGAGACATACGACAAGAACACGAATTATCAAAGTCATGGGAGGGTTATGGTTATAAGTTCAGATTTTAAAGGGTCAGGGAAATCATTAGGTTAATTTGTGTCTAAGTAAAATAATATAGGTGAAAATGTGGGTCTTTAAGTGGTTTTGAAAGTAATTACAACAGAAGTAAAACGGGAATCATAAATCTTCATTAGGATAAGCGAAAAAATGGACTTTCATCTACGGTATAATTTTGTTTTAAAAAAATATTTAGCATAAACTATAAAATATAGTGAACATAATTTTAATAAATTGTAGTTTTAAGAAAATAAAGATTTTTATACCGATAAATGGCAAAGTGATATCCGTCTAAAGGTCTTCGCATAAAGCATAAAATATGGTATATATAATTTCAATAAAATGTAACTTAAGTGCTTTTATTGAACGTTGTCCGTTTTTCTGATTGAAAAGTTAGGGAATTTAAAAATTTTAAGTAGGATATTAATGTGGGAATTCAACTTTTGATTTGATGGCCAGCCTTTTACATGAATTTCATTGTTTTCGAAGTTTAGGCAATATTCGTCGTTCATTTTTCGCTACTACCCACTGAAAACTTAAGATTAATATGCATAGTGTGACTCTGGTAACTTGATGTTTGACCTTGGATGATTATATATTTTTTGGCTCAAGAGTGAAGAAGTTCGCAGATTGGCACAATGCCAATAATCGTTCGGCCAATGCAAACCGGATTTCATCACCCTTGTTTTAGCAAATGAATTTCTTTTTCTCCTTAAAGAATCGGAAGTTGAATTATCAGAGCTAGACTATAATCCAATATCTAAATTTTAATAAGTTTGTTTTTGCGTTAAACACATATTAAACTTTTTCTTTTCCTAAATAGTCATCGAGCTTCTTAGATTGTAAAGAAAATATCATTTTTTAAACGATATCTTTCAAAAACGTTTAGCTCGAACATCATAAAAGTAAATTCTCAATAGTACTTTTTTACGTTTTTTTTATTTTTCAAAGATTTATTATCATGTATTAGATTTGTTAAATACGTTAAGCACGAAAAAAGAAAATGTTTTTTATTAAAAGAAGTGTCTAATTCAGTAAGATAATTTGAAATTCTTTTTTTTTTCTTCATTCAAAGCACTTACAAAGGATTTTATACCGTATGTTAACAAATCATTAAAAGAGTTTTTAATTCACGAGTTTGCATTCATTAGTTTTAGGTCTGAAAAAATTCTCTTCGAAGATAAAGTTTAGACGATAGAGAAGTTTTAACTAATGTTTTGAAGAAATCCAAGAATTAAATGCAAAAACATACTAAGTATTTATGTTGAATTTAAAAACAGCTTGTTTTGTTTTCCAAGTAGGATAATTTGTCGTTGTTTTTTCTAGATATCTTTTCACAATCATCAGTTATTTAATTGGAGTCTTCATTTTTGCTACTATTGTTGGTAAGTCTGACATATACATTTTTTTTCATAAATAAATAATTTTGCAGCGTAAATATAAAATGTATGTCATAGAAAAAGGATTGATTGAATTGATAAACGTGAATATATTAAAAATAAAGCATAGTTTGTATTTTTATTAAAGAATCTTCTTTATCTCTTCTTTAAATATCTTTCTAAAATTTCATGATTAAAATGTGTTCCTGTGAATTACGTTCGGGGTATTAATACAGTTTACAAGATATTCTTGCATTAAAATTATCGTATCTGTTACCTACTTTAAGCTATATTTTGTAAATATAACTAAGTTTGTAAAAAAAAAAAAAACACATTCCCAAAGTCAATATTAAATACAATAAACCAAACAGCTCATTGCTTCAAACTCTAGATGCCACAACAACTATCAAGATATTTAATATTTTCTTATAGTTCTCTCTTACTCTGGATGAGAAGGGCAACTCTCAGCTTACTGCCGATTTTTTTTTCAACTTCCAGCATAATGGCAATAAAATGAATGCCAATTGATAATCCAAATGATTCATTGTATGTAGCACTAAATTTTCACAATCTGACGCGTAATTAATTTTTCATTTCTATTATTTTCTCTTAACATCATTTTCCATTATTTTAGGAATATATTTATAAGATCTACCAACAATAAAAAGTTGAAATGTTTAAGATCATAAACTCATACATGATGTTAGCTAGAGCAAAGGTGTTTAACATTGACTCCGTGTAGCACTAGGAATCCTTGTAACATTGACATCATTCTTCAACTGTAAAACCATTTTCTGATCAAAGCAACATAATTTTAGATACGTACATTCATTCAGTGGTACGTACATACGCACGTACAGACGTCACGTGAAAACTATTGGTAATTCACTCGGGGATGGTCAAAATGGATGTTTCGGGCGTCCATACGTTCTTGTCCTATATGCACGTGCGGTGCAAAAAATATTGCAGTTCGGCAAAAATATTTCAATTTAATTATTGTTTTTGTTTATTAGTCACGGAATAGTGTTTCAGAAAATCAAGAAAAAATCATTAGCTACTTTTCCATTCATTCTCTTATTGAGATGCTTCTATCGTGATAAAATCATGCTGCCATAAAATTTTTATAAATTTGTGAAGCAAAACATTTTTATAGCTTCTTATTTCTGCTTTTTGGTCAACAGATTCTTTCAGTAACATGGTACGCTGAAAGAATATCTCAAAGTATAAAATGCTGATATCTTCCGCAAGCTGGTAAACGGTAGTATCTGCAGAAATGAGTTTTTGAGATATTTTGAAGAAACGCTATTTGGACCCAATACTAACAATAGGAAAATGTTGCAATTTCACGTTTTTTTCGCTTTTTTTCAGTTGAAACCAAATAAGCAAGCTTGTACAATAAAGCTAACATGCAATAGATAACAAAAATGAAAAAAAAAATGCAGTTACTGCTCTTTACCAGTCCACGGCAGATAACTCCTCTACTAGAAGAATGCATCAACTGGTAACTACTTAGAGCAGGAATTATAAATGGAGGAAATAAGTCGAATCATAGGCTTAGCAAAAGCGTGGCCAAAGATCTCAAGTCACGTGACTTAACAATAACGTTGACACGTTTTGCGTGAACCTAAACCTGAAATTAACCTGATTTCTTCCAATGCGTCGATTTAAAATCTGTCACGTGACTTGGTGTCTTTCTTTCACGAAGGAAAGTCATCACTCCCTCCATTTTATCTCTTCTCGATGGTTTCGATTCTTAAATTAGTATTTGTCGTTTTTTCAACAATAAAGATCCGAAAGCATTTTTTTTTCTTTAAGAAAAAATTAATAAGATTAAATTCTTGAAAACAAGCTAAAATGAACAAGTTAATTAAACCCAAGGAAATCCGAATTTTGAAAAAAAAAAACAAAAATCAACGAAACAAAGCTCTAGTCGTGCTCTATAAGACACGCGGGAATAGGAGTGACAAATGGTCTTCTTTTCCAAAATCAGGGACCAGCCAGAAACGTGTTCTCTCAGTATTTACACGCTCTAATGACGCGATGGCTTAATTAAAGAAGGTTGCCGTTCGGAGTGATGAGCGCCATTGCAAACGCAAGAATCACGGACCGATGCGTTTATGCTAATCACAGACTGAGAAGGAAACGTTGAACCCTAGGCTTAGAATTAATTTGCGCATCGTTGTTTCCCTTGGATTACGAGACTCTCGAGGTGTTCTCGGTCATAAATAATTTTGATTGAAGATGATCCAAAAGTGTTATAGCGTTTTTATTTCTCGTAATGTCGAAGATAATACAGTGCTGGCCAAATTATTAGACTGAGTTTTTTTTTTTTTTTGTACACTATTTGTACTAAAATACAATTTATTTTACTGTTAAAGTACAGTACATACTGTACACTGATTATTATGTTATTTCAGCATAATTTAATGTTTGCAGGTGGCAGCACTGTCTGCTTTGTTTATGTTCTTTGTTTATCTACCTACCAGGAACATAAACTCAATCAGCTTAAACAGTTCACTAGTTCTTTTTATTAGTGTGTTCTGTTATACTTAAAGTTAGTTTTAAGTTATAAGTGAGTATGTGTATGTGAGTATATATAATAGTGAGTATAAACAATTTTTTGCCTCCTTTTTTAAAAAGTTAAGAAATGGTGTAAACCTTATGAAAAGTATGCCAAAAAGATTTAAAATGCACATCAAGAACAAAGGAATGGATACTGTAACGGATCCGGTGAGACTTCCAACTTTCTTGAAAGGACAACACAGTTCTTGATTAAGAATACAGGAAATTTATTTACACTATGTACAGGAAAGATCGTCAACAACTGCTAAATTAATCATCAGCAATTAAGCAAATATCACACCACACCGTAAACTCAACGGTTACACACGTATTTACTTCCAAATACGAAAAACAACACAGCGAAATGTCTCGCAATAAACAGAGCTAATACACTCTCAGTTCGAATTCTCAATCGAAATCCACTTTTTATCACGCGGGACGCTTTTATCAACATCGAAAGAAATCTCTCAAATATTCCACAAGATTCCAAACGCTTCTCGCAATGCGTAGACCGTTATCAAATATTATCAATGAAAAAAAGGAAATAGGGGGTTCGTATACTTCAGCCGAATGTAAAGGGGTTGTATATTCATTACAAGAAACTATTTACAGGTTACGTTACTACAATAATTACTATTTACAGAATTCGTAACAATACTAAATATTACATAATTATTTCACTGTTCGTTAATGTGTCTATAGTTATGTAATCAATAAAGAATTTGCTTTTAAAACAGTCTTAGTCTAATAATTTGACCAGCACTGTAATTAAGATGGGTTAAATCTTCTTGTAAGTTTAATTTTTATTGATTAATGGGTTATTTGCATCGAAAGTGTTTGTCTCATAAATAAGATTTCTTGTGCACTTGAGAAGCTTTAAGTTTAAGAGGATATATTTTTGCATGTTTGGGTTGTTTTCCATTTTTCAACAATATTTTTTTCTGAAAGAGCGTGGTCAAAAGCATTGAGTTAGTTCAGTTTTTCATAATTTTGACTTTAACGAAATTCAGCCGTTGTTTCCGTTTTCGCTGCTGACGTCACAAACAACGAAATCGCTAGGGTTACTGGAATGAAGTTTGAGGAGTAGTGCCAAACTTTGCCAAATAGATATTTAATTTAACAAACAATTCTCGCTCCGCTAATAAATTCCTCACGGTGAAAAAAAAGGCGATATCTTGCTAAAAAAACACAACCACTCGCTCCGATGGCTTTCATCACTCGTGGCATCACGCGAAGAAACAGTTTTATTTAAAAATCACACATTTGGGAAAATAAAATAATCTTTTCGGCACGTTTTTTTTTTTTTAGAAATGCCTCCCACAGAGTGGACAATCCGAAATACTAAAAAAGAAGTTGGACATTAATTTTTTAAAAAGTCTTAGATACCCCCTTTCCTTCGAGCTGTGTTGCAATTAACTGATAGACCGGAAACGGTAGGAGCGGGGGATTCCAGAGAGAAATTGTCAAAAATGTATTGTAACTATAATTTATGTAAAATATATAATGTAGTTGAAAATTTACAGTTCTGTTGCATTTCAGCACTATCTTAAATCTCATCAACTCCTAATAATTTGAAGCTGGGACAGGTAATCTTCGTGGGAAGGACAGTATCAGCAAAAATTAAGTATCGATATATTTGAGAACCGAAAAGCGTTCGGTTTGTTTCCATTTTTTCGTGTTTTATTTTCAAGAACAAGAAAGCCAAAGTACAATTGATAACAAAAATGCAAAAAAATGAAAAATTAAAAATTTGCTGTTACTGCGCTTTACTTTCTTGGGACAATATTCTAATGCTAATTCCAAATAAAATTATTTTTGAGCCCTTACCTGAATGACGTATAAACTAGAAAAAAATAATACTCGAGTGCACTCAATTAAATAGAGAATCAATAAAACAATATGACAAATTGGTGGAAATTATTAAAATTGATATTTAAAAAAAAATTACTAAGTTTCGGACACCTTGTTTACCATTTTGAAAAGAATAATTCATTAACTCTCATCTTTCAAAAAAAAATCCTATTTAAATTCGATAATTTTAATTAAATCCTCAAAAACCTTTTGACACCCAAAAAATTTTTGCCTTTCGATATTTAATTGAAATTTACGAGAAAGAGCTGTCTTTTTTATTTTTTAACGTGCATCTGTCTGAAATGTGAACAGAAGTTCAATTTAACGAAGAGATGAAAAAAAAAAGCTCAATTTCAAAATAAATAGGGATTTAAAAAAGTATAGCATTTGCTGTTCAAAATGATTCAAACCTCTGAAAACCTGGGTGAAATCCGCAGCAGTGGACCGTCAACGTTTATTGATGCGCAACTAAAAATAACGTCTTTTCTAATTTCTAAAATAACGTCACTTTTAATTGAACCCGACGCCAATCCTCAGTGACAGTTTCAATGGAGCAGAGGCAATGTAATTTTTGTGACGTAAACTTCACGAACGTTGCTTAAATTAGTCGTTTAAGTCGCAGGTCAACTAACTTTTACTCTGCGTTAGGTATTTAATAATATTTGGGAGCTTTTGCGAAGATATTTTATCTTTAAAACTGCTATTGACAGAACAACCATTTTGCAGTCGAGAAGAAAAGTTACTCGTTTTTTATCTCTATCTAAACATGTAACGAAAATTTAAAATAAAAAAAATATTTTGAATTCGTTTATGATAAAAATAAATCTTCTTTTGCAATCAAGATTTAGAAAAGAACCAATCACAGAAACAAAACTAGAAAACAACCTAGAAAAGAAATATACCTAATAATAAAATAGAAAAACAAGTGTTTTTATTTTTTTTTTCATTCTAAAGACTATTTCTATAAGCTTGGATTTCGAAAAAAGGACGAAAAAGTATATGACTTCTTGATTGCAACACCCAAAAATTGAAATTGATCTTAATATATGCACGTTTATGTTAATTCTTAAGCGGTCAATTAAGGTAAAATAAAAAGTTTGGGAGAAGAAATATAGGCTGTACAATAAAAGTTATTCGTACAGAGCTGTACACCGCATATTTCTTGTCTCAAACTTTTATTTTTAACTTTATTGGCCGCTTTAGAATTAACATAAACATGCATATATTAAAATCAACTGCAATCAAGAAATCATTTACTTAGTTTCTTTCATACTTTTTAATGTGATCCAAACTGATAGAAGTAGTCTTTAAAATTAAAAAAAAAAAACATTTTTTACATTCTATTTTAAAGTTTTTCGGTTTCAAAATTTATTAGAGGTGACAATTTTTGAAAGTTAAAACATATTTTCATGTTATCCATCCTTATTAAGAAAAAATAAGTTATAGACTTTCATTTTTATATAAATGTATCGCGCATAAAGAATGACTTTTTTTTCATTAATCTTTTTCCAGTATTGCTGGTTTGTATGCTCGAATTTAAAGGCAATTTTGTTCAAGAATAGTGAAAAAAAGAAAGCTTTTAATAGCACCCACATAGACTCGTACATGGTTGCTTAAGTTGCCTTGAACCTGATTTGTTAAATTTATACACAATTCATTTATTCATTTTTCATTGTTTATTGCAACGATTAAAAAGCGGAAGTATTTTAAACTTATATTTACAATTAAGTTTCTTTGTCTCTGGAAAACAATTCAAAACTGGAAGCAAAGCGCAGTATATTATGACAGATAATATAAGCTATTAAATAGTCTTTAAATAATACTAACAAATGATTTTTCCCTCTACTACAATATTTAATTACGTACGTAGCTATGATAAATGGGCATTAATAACGCTTCCAAAATAAAAACAAAATACTTTTATGCATTAAATAGTAAGTTAACGCCCTCAAGCCAGGGCTAAGACAGAACAAAATGCAAAATATCGACAGCTCGGCTATCACATCAAAAGGCTACAGTTTCGTTTTTGCTATGGACTCATCAGTCTGAAATAGTGAATAGGAGCTGGAGGCACAAGAGTCAACTCCTTCACGTGAATTTACGAGTTGAACTGCACCATGAATGTGGACTCACGCTGGTGAGTTGATGAGATTATATATGCCCCCAGGTTGATTATTCACTATCCCAGACCGATGTGTCCATTCATAGACAAAACTGCAGTCTCTGGATTGGACGGCCGGACTATCGGCATATTACATTTACATATGTTACTATCATAGTATAGAATGCCTAAGCATTGTGTACAATTTCGCCCGTTTTAGGCAAAATATGAAACATTAGTAGGGTTATATTTTGTCTAAATATAGAACCCGCAACATAACACTTTTTTTTGCCATAACTATTTATTTTACTGTTTAACTTGCAAATCATATATATTTTGAGCTGAGCTAATCTTATATATATATATATATATATATATATATATATATATATATATATATATATATATATATATATATATATATATATATATATATATATATATATATATATATATATATATATATATATATACTTTTTACATGCAAGTGCATTAATCGTTTCTTTTAACGCTCACAACAGGTATCAGAAACAGAAATATGTTAGGTGAGAGTGTCCTGATCGCGTTAGTTTAATTCACTATCTACTCTAATCCTTAGAGCAGGAATTAGTAAATGGAGAAGTTCGATCTTCGGCTAAAAAAACGCTGGGGCGAAGTTCCCTAGTCACATGGTTCAACTATGACGAATGGAAGCATGGCCCCACTAAATTTCGCTTACGCTTATAGGCCGTGACAATCGCTGAAACTCATAGCAACAGAGTGGGTGCTACAGGAAACCCCTGTGTCTGTTACGTTGCCATTGATCGCTGGATGCAGGGGTTCCGTTCAGAGCATCTTACGGCAGAGCATATTACGGGCGACGTCCAATCAAAAAAAACACACTTTTAAACGTTGACATTGATTGGTGACTGCAAGAGCGGATCATAGTTACATTGGTTTAATGCAGAAAAGCCATAAATCGTCAGCGCTATCGAGTGGGACCACGATGGAAGACACTTTAATATGAAACAAGTGAAATAAATCTGATTTCGTCCAATAATTTTCATCGAAAAAAATCACGTGACTTGTGATTCCTGCTTCAAGATTTGAAAATTTCAGTCTCTCCTCCAGTAATCCGTTCTCAATGATATAATCTTAACCATGTTCTTTGAAGCAGGCTCTTTTTTTGTTGCATTATTTGATTAGTTTCACCTTTTTCCATTGCTTGCTGCCTCATTACGAGGTATTCGAATTAAATCGGAGATGTGTGTCATACTTTGAAGATTTCTCATCTGTCATTCAATAGAATGGCTATGTAATGTGTGAAATACGAAACATTTCATGGATTGTTGGCTAGTTTTGGTCATTGTATACACTGCATAGACATTAGGGTGGGTCGACAAAATCGAGATTTTCTTACAGATATTTTCTTAGTGTACCAAAAAAAATCTGACTTCTTATCTTTTTTAATAAAACGCATGAACTGAAAACAGTAGTGTGTCGTGTACAGTATCCTGCAGATTGAATGGGGTATTGTGTATTAATGTATTTCTGGTAGTTTCTTAGCTGCGAGAAAGATAATCGTATTTAAAATAGATCTCTCTACTTAAAAATGGACTGCTTTTTTGCTTTATTTAGAATCTTTACTTTTGAAATGTACCCTTAGTTGCACTACAAAATATATTTGTTTTTGCAGGACAAGTAGGAAACGTCATCACCAACAGAAATGCCAGCCGACTGGAATTCGAAAGATTGCTGGTTGGTATATTTTTTCCCAGAAATAACAAATATGAATTATTTAAAGAGTAAACTTTAACATTTTTTATTAATGTAAAACTTCAATAGCAATCCTCGTGGATATATCGATACCAGTTAGTCTAGATTGGAAATTACTCTTCTAGGGTTTTATTGTCCGTTATCACGAGGCATACAAATGCGCATTCAGTTCAAATAACAAACACGTTCTTCGAATCGTCAACAGGTTTTCCGCATCTAGTACGTTAGTTCAAATTAAAATTCATTACAGCAACCATAAGTGGAGCCATTACCGCGGAAAATGGTAATTTTGTCCCTCACGTGACACTTTATATATTTCATTGAAAATAATAATTTAAAAGAATAATCATAAAAAAATGTACTGAAAAAGTTACAAACAGATGTGTGACTCCTTCAGCAACAAATTTTGTCATTATTTTTTAAACAATTATTTTAATGAAATGAAACATCCCGTGCGGAACAAAGTGACTACTTTTTCGTGGATTGGACCAATACATATTTTTCTTCAATGGCTTGGATTATTGTTTCTCAACAGATGAAATAAGTTTCCTTTACATTGGAACATTGACCGTCAAAATCTGCAACTTATTTTAACTTTTATATACTAATAGAGTAAAAATGCTAACTAATTCATAAGCAAGTTACAAGAGGTTGACTTTGGACGTTCCGCACGTGACGCATGAAAATAAATTAAATTTTAAATAACAAAATTGCGTAATAAAAATATAACCATGTCAAGAGTATCCTTTAAACGTAGGACATACGAAAATAAAGTAATATACATACTACTTGAAAAAGTTAGTAGCAATAAGTTCTAAAACAGACGTATAGTTACTAATTTTTTAACAGAAGTATATTGTGATTCTAGACATGTATTCTGAGTTATTTACCTGGTTACTGTGCGTAAAGTTGTAAAAAGTATCATCTATTATCTTACTTTGAATTTTCTTTAGAACTGTAGGAGCCGCTGAAAGGCTAAATGCCGAGATTTATTTGCTGGAATACACAAAACTTCGCAAGATATTTATAAGAAATAGGGACAAAAAACATTCCATTTAATAAAATTTTTATCAACTATGAATGTCACGGAAAAAACAGAACATCTTGAACAAATTAAGGATTTTATCAATATTGAGAAAAAAGCTTAATTTTGGAATATTTTCAAGTTTAACTGTTTACTTCGCCTATGTCAAAATTATGTCTTATTTATGCAGTGATAAGGTTCTTTAACACCAAAACGTTTAACTAAATTAAATTCTTTGTATTACCGGTATGGTTTTTGGAGAAAAAAGCACGCCAAAAACATAAGGACTTTGCTATTATTACTAAGTAAGGATTTTTAATGTTATATGTAAGGATTTTAATGTTACTGCTATGTAAGAACAGAAATAGTTTCTTCTTTTTGCGGCAGCTTATCACCATTGTCTGCCATTTTGGAACAAAGTCAGAACACTAATGGAAGTGCATTTAATATATATATATATATATATATATATATATATATATATATATATATATATATATATATATATATATATATATATATATATATATATATATGTGGTGCCGACTCTGGTACACCCTGGTACACTTGCACAGCCCTTCATACATTTTAGCTTTCTTGTATGTAAAACTCGCCAAGAGATGACGACGTAGAGTCCGGCGACAAAACGAACAGCGCCAAGGGCGGTAAAACTTTTTGATTAGTGAATAACTTTGAGGAGACGAAAGACGTAAGACGTGAAATAAAGACGAGCAGCAAGACGGCTGCACTTCTGCATTGTAATCATTTTTGTAAATATTAGTTATGTGTAGTTTAGTTATCATTAAATGTTTAGTAGCTAAAATTATGTCATCAATGAGTGCTTTTATAAGTGAATACCAGCATTTTCATAGTTATTACCAGTAGCTCGGCGTCCCACAAAAAATTCAGAAGTGGGATCTTGGATCGATATGAGGAACGCCTACAATAAAATTCTTTTGGAGCATAATGTTTGCAAGTGTGATTAACCGGAAAACTAATTGATACTGTTTCCGAAAAAAAAGAGAGAACTGAGTCAAATGTGACTGTGCCTTGTGAACTATCTGAAATTCTCTGTTGGATAATCTGATTTCAAGCATCCGGAAAAGGGGTGAGTGAATTGTGAATTTCTTTTTTTCAAAGATGCAATTGAAAGAGATTAAAAACATTGACTTTGCGCTCAGAAACTTTAAGCGAGAAAAAATAGTGCTTCTCCACCGTTTTATATTTTCTGATAACGGGGACGGTTCCAATAGAAAGCGCTTAAGAAATTTTACGGGATTTGAATACAACCCAGAATCAGATGAATTCAAAAATAAATTAAAAGACATTGAGAAAAATTTTTCTCTTAACGAAATAATAACTATTGCAAATTTTTTGAACATTCCCTTGGAAGGAAATAAATCTGAGTTGGCAAAACACATTCTCTCCTTTCTGACAGATATTACTGCCCTGGCAACGATCGCGGAACCTTCCCACTCAGAAGATGACTCATTCTCGGATCATCAGCAGTCCGGTCAGAACGAGGAAGTTATTAGTGACGATTTATCTGTTGGAATTGAAAACAAAGTAGCACCGCCGCCTGTAATTAATTATTCTGATTCAGGCAATGTTTTGGCTACGAGCTATCTTTTACATTATTCTGATATTGAACACTCCCTGCCGAAATTTAATGCAGAACCGCATGAGAACATTTCTTCTTGGGTAGAAACTTTTGAAAGTGTTTCTAAGTTATTTAACCTTACTGAAGTTCAAAAATTTATTTTTGCTAAACGCTGTTTTGGAGGAAATGCCGCATTATTTATCAACACCGAACAAAATATTAATTCTTATGAAAAATTAAAGAAAGCGCTAATCAGCGAATATTCCACACAAGTTAATTCGGCTTCGCTTCATAGTTTAATGAGCGAGCGTAAAATGCGACATTCTGAGACTACGCAAGAATATTTTTTAAAGATGAAACAATTGGCTCTTTCTGGACGTATTGATGACATATCTCTTATCAGTTATGTAATAAAGGGAATTCAAGATAAACCGGAAAATAAAACAATTCTTTATGGAGCGCGCGATATAAATGATTTTAAAGAAAAACTCAAAGTATACGAAGTAATGAAAAATGATTTGGCTAGAAATGAGAAACCTTTCGACAGAACCAAGCAAAAAATGTCAAATGATGATCGCTTAAAAAAGAGTGGGTATACTTCCAATTTCAAAAGAGATTTAAACAATAAAAATAAGATACACTATGAACAAAATAATGAGAAGACGCGATATAACACCAACAAGGAAAACTACAGAGAAAAAATTTGTTACAATTGCGGTTTGAAAAACCACATTTCAAAAAATTGTGTACACAAGGATAAGGGGCTTAAATGTTTTCACTGCGAAAATTTTGGGCACAAAGCTTCTAATTGCCCTAATAAGAAACCAGACGTTGCTCATTTAAATGTTCCAAAGAAGACAAATTTAAATAAAGAAGTAAAAATTGGTAACTCAGTGGTAAAAAATGCTATTGTCGATTCAGGGTCACAAGCCACATTAATCCGGGAATCGATTTTCAAAAAATTGAATTCTCTTGGTAAGCGATTTCAATTACTTCCTTTAAATACTGTTTTGTCAGGATTCGGTAAATGTCAAGTAAAACCAATTGGAGTTTTTGAGAGTGATATTCAAATTGACAATTTTAAATGTAAAGCAGATGTAGTTGTGGTGAATAACGAAATAATGGCTTGCGATGTAATTATCGGACTAAATGTTTTGATGCAAGGAATAACAATAATTGATGATAATGGTGTTACGATTCAAGCTAAACCCAAAGATGCAGAACATTATGATGTTTTATCTGTCTTGCCAATTGATGTATGTGTTGAAGAAGTTGAAATGAATATTTCCCCTGATATTCCTCATGATTTAAGATCTAAAGTAAAGACATTGATTTCCAACTATGTGCCTCAAAAAATTAAAACCACTAATGTTGAGTTAAAAATTTTGGTAAAAAATGACGTACCTATATCTCATCATCCCCGTAGGTTGGTATTCTCAGAAAAAATGATCGTCGAAGCTCAGGTTGCCGAATGGTTAAAAGAAGGTGTAGTGGAACCCAGTTCCTCCGAGTATTGCAGTCCAGTGGTTATTGTAAAAAAGAAAGATGGGACACCGCGCGTATGCATTGATTATAGAAAACTAAATAAGGTTATAGTAAAAGATAGATTTCCCCTTCCATTAATTGAAGATATTTTGGATCGACTGCAGGGCTCCAATATTTTTAGTACTATTGACCTCAAAAATGTTTTTTTTCATGTAAATGTAAGTGAAGAGAGCAGAAGATATACGTCATTTGTAACTCATGAAGGACAATACCAATTTTGCCAAGTCCCTTTCGGATTATGTAACTCTCCGGCGGTCTTTACAAGATTTATCAACACTATTTTTCGAGAATTAATTAATAAGGGTATTGTTTTGCCTTATATGGATGACATAATCATTTTGTCTTCCTCTCCCGAAGAAGGTATTGAACGGCTTGAACTGGTCTTAAAAACTGCAAGCGAATACGGACTTGAAGTCAATTTTAAGAAGTCCCATTTTTTGAAAAAACGTATTGATTTTTTAGGACATGTAATCGAGGGTGGAAATATTTTCCCATCTACTTTAAAAACTAAAGCAGTTCTTAATTTTCCAGAGCCGACTAATTTGAAAAAGGTTCAAAGCTTTTTAGGTTTAACAGGATATTTTAGAAAGTTTATCCCGAAATATTCCATAATAGCTAGGCCGTTAAGTGATCTCTTGAAAAAGGATAGAAAATTTCATTTTGGAGTCGAAGAAAAACATGCGTTCAACCAATTAAAAATGTTGTTAGCTGACACACCTGTTTTGGGAATCTACAACCCTAAATTTGAGACTGAACTTCATACGGACGCTAGCCTAGAAGGGTATTCTGCAATTTTAATGCAAAAACCACCGAATGAAAAGAATTTTCATCCAACCTATTTCATGAGTAGAAAAACGACTGATGCCGAAAAGAAATATTCTAGTTATGAACTTGAGGCCCTAGCCGTCATCGAAGGGATAAAGAAGTTCCGTGTTTACCTTTTGGGTATTCATTTCAAAATTGTAACCGATTGCGCCGCGTTTGAGAAAACGTTGTCAAAACGAGACTTATGTACCCGTGTAGCTCGTTGGGCTTTGTTACTACAGGAATTTAATTATGACATTGAACATCGTCCTGGAAGCAAGATGCCACATGTTGACGCTCTCAGCCGCTCCCCTATCGACGTGTTTTGCATTTCAGTCGATAATTTGTTGCCACAGCTGAAATCAGCTCAAGATAAAGATACTGAAATTAAAACTATTAAGGAATTACTTAAAATTTCAGATTATGAAGATTATTGTGATAGAAATGGAATATTATATAAATTTGTTGAAGGTAAAGAATTAGTGGTTGTACCAGAGAATATGCAAACAGAGATAATAAGAAATGCGCACGAGAAAAGTCACTCAGGTATCAAGTATACTGAAAAGGAAATAGAAGAATATTATTTTATCCCAAAACTAAGACAGAAAATAGAAAAAATAATAGGAAATTGTGTCCATTGTATACTTCTGAACCATAAAAAGGGAAAAAAAGAAGGTCTTTTGCATCCATTGCATAAAGAAGACGTCCCACTGAAAACGTATCATGTTGACCACATTGGACCCTTAGAGAGTACTAACAAAAATTACAAACATATTTTTGTTGTAGTTGACGCCTTTACTAAGTTTGTATGGATCTACCCAACAAAAACAACGACGTCTGTTGAAACCATAGCCAAATTAGAGCTTCAAAAGACTGTATTTGGAAACCCTTCACAAATAATATCCGATAAAGGACCAGCATTTACTTCCAGTGAATTTGCTGATTACTGCGCAAAAGAAGGCATTAATCATCATTTTATAACGACAGGATTACCAAGAGCAAATGGCCAAGTCGAACGAATTAATCAAACAATTATTGCAATTCTTTCTAAATTGTCCTTGGAAAACCCTGCTCAATGGTACAAGCACACGAACAAACTGCAACAAGCCATTAACTCAACATATCAAAGAAGCATAGATAAAACTCCATTTGAATTACTTTTTGGAACGAAGATGAAGGTTGCAGGACTTGAAAAGCTGAAAGAAATGATTGAAGTTGAATTTCAAGCCAGTTTTGAAGCCCAAAGAGAAGATATGAGAAAACATGCGAAGGAACAAATTTTTAAAATTCAGGAAGAAAACAAGAAGACATACAATTTACGAAGGAAAAAACCGAAGCCTTACGAAGTTAACGATTTGGTTGCCATCAAAAGAACGCAATTTGGACCTCACCTAAAACTTAAACCGAAGTACCTAGGCCCGTACAGAATAACGAAGGTGAAAGGAGGAAATACGTTTGATGTCATCAAAGAAGGAACTCACGAAGGACCAAACTGCACATCAACATGCGCAGAATTCCTTAAACCATGGAACAACTTTTCGGAATGTTAATTAAAAAAAAAAAAAGATTAAAAGAAGCAAAGAAGTGTAAAAAATAGAAGAAAAGAACACCAACTTTTTGTAACCAACTGTCCATACTTTCAATTTAAAGACGAAAAACGAATACCAAAAGAAGACGAAAAAGATGAGAGAAAACACAAATGACGAAAGAAAGACGAAACAAATGATAAAAGACGAAACGCACGACGACGAAGATTTTTTTTTTAAAGACGAAGACGATATTTTTTAAAGACGAAGACGATATTTTTTAAAGACGAAGACGATATTTTTTAAGACGAAGACGATATTTTTTTTTAAAGACGAAGACGAATTTTTTTCAAAGACGAGGACGAAGAAAAAATTTTAAAGACGAAATATTTTTAAAGACGGACAGTTTTCATTTGCAGACGAACATTTTTGTGAAGACGAAAAATTTTAAGACGAGCAAATCAAAGACTGAACTTTTGAAGACGAAAAACTTTTGCAACCAATTTAATTTTAGTTTAATTGTTGTTTTGTTTTTGTTTTTTTTTGCTTACTATATTTTCAGGTTCGCCTGGAGGTCCAGTCGAGTGCAGGACGGCCGAACTTGTGGTGCCGACTCTGGTACACCCTGGTACACTTGCACAGCCCTTCATACATTTTAGCTTTCTTGTATGTAAAACTCGCCAAGAGATGACGACGTAGAGTCCGGCGACAAAACGAACAGCGCCAAGGGCGGTAAAACTTTTTGATTAGTGAATAACTTTGAGGAGACGAAAGACGTAAGACGTGAAATAAAGACGAGCAGCAAGACGGCTGCACTTCTGCATTGTAATCATTTTTGTAAATATTAGTTATGTGTAGTTTAGTTATCATTAAATGTTTAGTAGCTAAAATTATGTCATCAATGAGTGCTTTTATAAGTGAATACCAGCATTTTCATAGTTATTACCAGTAGCTCGGCGTCCCACATATATATATATATATATTTATATATATATGTGGGAGCCGAGCTACTGGTAATAACTATGAAAATGCTTGTATTCACTTATAGAAGCACTCATTGATGACATAGTTTTAGCTACTAAACATTTAATGATAACTAAACTACACATAACTAATATTTACAAAAATGATTACAATGCAGAAGTGCAGCCGTCTTGCTGCTCGTCTTTACAAACGTCTTACGTCTTTCATCTCCTCAAAGTTATTCACTAAACAAAAAGTTTTACCGCCCTTGGCGCTGTTCGTTTTGTCGCCGGACTCTACGTCGTCATCTTTTGGCGAGTTTTCCATACAAGAAGGCTAAAATGCAAGATTGGCTATGCAAGTGTACCAGGGTGTACCAGAGTCGGCACCACAAGTTCGGCCGTCCTGCACTCGACTGGACCTCCAGGCGAACCTGAAAATATAGTAAGCAAAAAAACAAAAACAAAACAACAATTAAACTAAAATTAAATTGGTTGCAAAAGTTTTTCGTCTTCAAAAGTTCAGTCTTTGATTTTGCTCGTCCCAAAATTTTTCGTCTTCACAAAAATGTTCGTCTGCAAATGAAAACTGTCCGTCTTTAAAAATTGTTCGTCTTTAAAAATATTTCGTCTTTAAAATTTTTTCTTCGTCCTCGTCTTTAAAAAAATTCGTCTTCGTCTTTAAAAAAATATCGTCTTCGTCTTAAAAAAAATATCGTCTTCGTCTTTAAAAAATATCGTCTTCGTCTTTAAAAAATATCGTCTTCGTCTTTAAAAAATATCGTCTTCGTCTTTAAAAAATGTCGTCTTCGTCTTTAAAAAATTCACCTTCGTCTTTAAAAAAAAAAAAATCTTCGTCGTCGTGCGTTTCGTCTTTTATCATTTGTTTCGTCTATCTTTCGTCATTTGTGTTTTCTCTCATCTTTTTCGTCTTCTTTTGGTATTCGTTTTTCGTCTTTAAATTGAAAGTATGGACAGTTGGTTACAAAAAGTTGGTGTTCTCTTCTTCTATTTTTTACACTACTTTGCTTCTTTTTTTTTTTTTTTTTTAATTAACATTCCAAAATGTTGTTCCATGGTTTAAGGAATTCTGCGCATGTTGATGTGCAGTTTGGTCCTTCGTGAGTTCCTTCTTTGATGACATCAAACGTATTTCCTCCTTTCACCTTCGTTATTCTGTACGGGCCTAGGTACTTCGGTTTAAGTTTTAGGTGAGGTCCAAATTGCGTTCTTTTGATGGCGACCAAATCGTTAACTTCGTAAGACTTCGGTTTTTTCCTTCGTAAATTGTATGTCTTCTTGTTTTCTTCCTGAATTTTAAAAATTTGTTCCTTCGCATGTTTTCTCATATCTTCTCTTTGGGCTTCAAAACTGGCTTGAAATTCAACTTCAATCATTTCTTTCAGCTTTTCAAGTCCTGCAACCTTCATCTTCGTTCCAAAAAGTAATTCAAATGGAGTTTTATCAATGCTTCTTTGATATGTTGAGTTAATGGCTTGTTGCAGTTTATTCGTGTGCTTGTACCACTGAGTAGGGTTTTCCAAGGACAATTTAGAAAGAATTGCAATAATTGTTTGATTAATTCGTTCGACTTGGCCATTTGCTCTTGGTAATCCTGTCGTTATAAAATGATGATTAATGCCCTCTTTTGCGCAGTAATCAGCAAATTCGCTAGAAGTAAATGCTGGTCCTTTATCCGAGATTATTTGTGAAGGGTTTCCAAATACAGTCTTTTGAAGCTCTAATTTGGCTATGGTTTCAACAGACGTCGTTGTTTTTGTTGGGTAGATCCATACAAACTTAGTAAAGGCGTCAACTACAACAAAAATGTGTTTGTAATTTTTGTTAGTACTCTCTAAGGGTCCAATGTGGTCAACATGATACGTTTTCAGTGGGACGTCTTCTTTATGCAATGGATGCAAAATACCTTCTTTTTTTCCCTTTTTATGGTTCAGAAGTATACAATGGACACAATTTCCTATTATTTTTTCTATTTTCTGTCTTAGTTTTGGGATAAAATAATATTCTTCTATTTCCTTTTCAGTATACTTGATACCTGAGTGACTTTTCTCGTGCGCATTTCTTATTATTTCTGTTTGCATATTCTCTGGCACAACCACTAATTCTTTACCTTCAACAAATTTATGTAATATTCCATTTCTATCACAATAATCTTCATAATCTGAAATTTTAAGTAATTCCTTAATAGTTTTAATTTTAGTATCTTTATCTTGAGCTGATTTCAGCTGTGGCAACAAATTATCGACTGAAATGCAAAACACGTCGATAGGGGAGCGGCTGAGAGCGTCAACATGTGGCATCTTGCTTCCGGGACGATGTTCAATGTCATAATTAAATTCTTGTAGTAACAAAGCCCAACGAGCTACACGGGTACATAAGTCTCGTTTTGACAACGTTTTCTCAAACGCGGCGCAATCGGTTACAATTTTGAAATGAATACCCAAAAGGTAAACACGGAACTTCTTTATCCCTTCGATGACGGCTAGGGCCTCAAGTTCATAACTAGAATATTTCTTTTCGGCATCAGTCGTTTTTCTACTCATGAAATAGGTTGGATGAAAAGTCTTTTCATTTGGGGGTTTTTGCATCAAAATTGCAGAATACCCTTCTAGGCTAGCGTCCGTATGAAGTTCAGTCTCAAATTTAGGGTTGTAGATTCCCAAAACAGGTGTGTCAGCTAACAACATTTTTAATTGGTTGAACGCATGTTTTTCTTCGACTCCAAAATTAAATTTTCGATCCTTTTTCAAGAGATCACTTAACGGCCTAGCTATTATGGAATATTTCGGGATAAACTTCCTAAAATATCCTGTTAAACCTAAAAAGCTTTGAACCTTTTTCAAATTAGTCGGCTCTGGAAAATTAAGAACTGCTTTAGTTTTTAAAGTAGATGGGAAAATATTTCCACCCTCGATTACATGTCCTAAAAAATCAATACGTTTTTTCAAGAAATGGGACTTCTTAAAATTTACTTCAAGTCCGTATTCGCTTGCAGTTTTTAAGACCAGTTCAAGGCGTTCAATACCTTCTTCGGGAGAGGAAGACAAAATGATTATATCATCCATATAAGGCAAAACAATACCCTTATTAATTAATTCTCGAAAAATAGTGTTGATATATCTTGTAAAGACCGCCGGAGAGTTACATAATCCGAAAGGGACTTGCCGAAATTGGTATTGTCCTTCATGCGTTACAAATGACGTATATCTTCTGCTCTCTTCACTTACATTTACATGAAAAAAAGCGTTTTTGAGGTCAATAGTACTAAAAATATTGGAGCCCTGCAGTCGATCCAAAATATCTTCAATTAGTGGAAGGGGAAATCGATCTTTTACTATAACCTTATTTAGTTTTCTATAATCAATGCATACGCGCGGTGTCCCATCTTTCTTTTTTACAATAACCACTGGACTGCAATACTCAGAGGAACTGGGTTCCACTACACCTTCTTTTAACCATTCGGCAACCTGAGCTTCGACGATCATTTTTTCTGAGAATGCCAACCTACGGGGATGATGCGATATAGGTACGTCATTTTTTACCAAAATTTTTAACTCAACATAAGTGGTTTTAATTTTTTGAGGCACATAGTTGGAAATCAATGTCTTTACTTTAGATCTTAAATCATGAGGAATATCAGGGGAAATATTCATTTCAACTTCTTCAACACATACATTAATTGGCAAGACAGATAAAACATCATAATGTTCTGCATCTTTGGGTTTAGCTTGAATCGTAACACCATTATCATCAATTATTGTTATTCCTTGCATCAAAACATTTAGTCCGATAATTACATCGCAAGCCATTATTTCGTTATTCACCACAACTACATCTGCTTTACATTTAAAATTGTCAATTTGAATATCACTCTCAAAAACTCCAACTGGTTTTACTTGACATTTACCGAATCCTGACAAAACAGTATTTAAAGGAAGTAATTGAAATCGCTTACCAGGAGAATTCAATTTCTTAAAAATCGATTCCCGGATTAATGTGGCTTGTGACCCTGAATCGACAATAGCATTTTTTACCACTGAGTTACCAATTTTTACTTCTTTATTTAAATTTTTCTTCTTTGGAACATTTAAATGAGCAACGTCTGGTTTCTTATTAGGGCAATTAGAAGCTTTGTGCCCAAAATTTTCGCAGTGAAAACATTTAAGTCCCTTATCCTTGTGTACACAATTTTTTGAAATGTGGTTTTTCAAACCGCAATTGTAACACATTTTTTCTCTGTAATTTTCCTTGTTGGTGTTATATCGCGTCTTCTCATTATTTTGTTCATAGTGTATCTTATTTTTATTGTTTAAATCTCTTTTGAAATTGGAAGTATACCGCGATCATCATTTGACATTTTTTGCTTGGTTCTGTCGAAAGGTTTCTCATTTCTAGCCAAATCATTTTTCATTACTTCGTATACTTTGAGTTTTTCTTTAAAATCATTTATATCGCGCGCTCCATAAAGAATCGTTTTATTTTCCGGTTTATCTTGAATTCCCTTTATTACATAACTGATAAGAGATATGTCATCAATACGTCCAGAAAGAGCCAATTGTTTCATCTTTAAAAAATATTCTTGCGTAGTTTCAGAATGTCGCATTTTACGCTCGCTCATTAAACTATGAAGCGAAGCCGAATTAACTTGTGTGGAATATTCGCTGATTAGCGCTTTCTTTAATTTTCCATAAGAATTAATATTTTGTTCGGTGTTGATAAATAATGCGGCATTTCCTCCAAAACAGCGTTTAGCAAAAATAAATTTTTGAACTTCAGTAAGGTTAAATAACTTAGAAACACTTTCAAAAGTTTCTACCCAAGAAGAAATGTTCTCATGCGGTTCTGCATTAAATTTCGGCAGGGAGTGTTCAATATCAGAATAATGTAAAAGATAGCTCGTAGCCAAAACATTGCCTGAATCAGAATAATTAATTACAGGCGGCGGTGCTACTTTGTTTTCAATTCCAACAGATAAATCGTTACTAATAACTTCCTCGTTCTGACCGGACTGCTGATGATCCGAGAATGAGTCATCTTCTGACTGGGAATGGTGTTCGTCAAGCTCTGACAGCGAAGAAATATCTGTCAGAAAGGAGAGAATGCTTTTTGCTAACTCAGATTTATTTCCTTCCAAGGGAATGTTCAAAAAATTTGCAATAGTTATTATTTCGTTAAGAGAAAATTTTTTCTCAATGTCTTTTAATTTATTTTTGAATTCATCTGATTCTGAGTTGTATTCAAATCCCGTAAAATTTCTTAAGCGCTTTCTATTGGAACTATCCCCGTTATCAGAAAATATAAAACGATGGAGAAGCACTATTTTTTCTCGCTTAAAGTTTCTGAGCGCAAAGTCAATGTTTTTAATCTCTTTCAATTGCATCTTTGAAAAAAAGAAATTCACAATTCACTCACCCCTTTTCCGGATGCTTGAAATCAGATTATCCAACAGAGAATTTCAGATAGTTCACAAGGCACAGTCACATTTGACTCAGTTCTCTCTTTTTTTTTCGGAAACAGTATCAATTAGTTTTCCGGTTAATCACACTTGCAAACATTATGGTCCAAAAGAATTTTGGTGTAGGCGTTCCTCATATCGATCCTTAATCCCACTTCTGAATTTTTTGTGGGAGCCGAGCTACTGGTAATAACTATGAAAATGCTTGTATTCACTTATAGAAGCACTCATTGATGACATAGTTTTAGCTACTAAACATTTAATGATAACTAAACTACACATAACTAATATTTACAAAAATGATTACAATGCAGAAGTGCAGCCGTCTTGCTGCTCGTCTTTACAAACGTCTTACGTCTTTCATCTCCTCAAAGTTATTCACTAAACAAAAAGTTTTACCGCCCTTGGCGCTGTTCGTTTTGTCGCCGGACTCTACGTCGTCATCTTTTGGCGAGTTTTCCATACAAGAAGGCTAAAATGCAAGATTGGCTATGCAAGTGTACCAGGGTGTACCAGAGTCGGCACCACATATATATATATATATATTAGGGTGGTCCTTATTTTTGAAGTTGTAGATATTTTACACGACGCCCCCTCAATTTGTTCCATTATACAAATAAATGATCCATGCAAAATTTTAAGTCAATCCATGAATATTAACACGTGCCCTTAGGGCCCCCTTTTTTGAGTTTTGAAGAAAAAATTGCGGATTTTCTCATTTTTATGTAAAAATATTCCTAGGTTTCATATTTAAAGTAATTTTAAACCTTCTATAGATGTTGCTACTGCCACACCAACCATTCATTCTGTAAAATTTTACATATTACATAGGGTACATGTACACCAATGGCCTTGAGACAGGCATACCGCTGCTATTCGCGCTCGTTTGATGCTATAAATATTAGTAATGACAATTATATTTTAATTCAATGTTCTTTAGTTATATTCTTAAATATTTATGCATTCTTATAATTCAAATTTTGAAAAATCCTCGATTACCCTATCATAAAAATAAACTCTATTTTCCATATTTTAAATATAAATTTTTAAAAATTCCAGATCGGAATAATGTAAAAATCTATTCTTTAAACTGCCTTTTATTTCAGTACAAAGTCCTTTATTATCATCAAATTCCTCTTGCAATTTACAAGATTTAGGAACCGAAATGGGTATCTATCCTAACCTGTTGAACCTTTTTTCTATATCTGGTCTACCACAACGCAAAAAAGCTTGACAACTATTGAGATCTGCTCGAATTTCATCAATGTTAGACAAATGCCATATTAGGGACAAAAATGCTGCTCATTTATTAACAGCCTATGTAGATACAGTAAATTTAAATCCAAATGATCTTATAATCAATCGTACATCCCTTAAGAGAGCAAGAGAAAATCTTCGAGAGGTAAAATTTGATTTCATGAATTTAAATTTAGATTTTTTAGTTATTCCCTGGGATACAAAGCTACATCCAGATGTAACTGAAAAAAAACGCCGATAGGCTAACCATGATAGCTTCCAATGTTGAACAGCTACTCAGAATTTCTGAGATATTTCTTCAGTTGTATATGTGTGTTATCTTTGATGATTGCTCTTTGTTGCTAACTGTTCAAGCTGTAGTGTTTTTATACAGCGGCTTACAATACCGGCCGTATAAATTGTGCATGTAATTTTTAGAGCAAATACTGAACGGTTATATATTGCGTTTCTATTGCTATCATCATGCACTTGAAATCGTACTGCAGAGTGTCTTTAAAGAAGTTCTTGCCTTTCTTAGTTCTAGACTCGATATTCCATTATTAAAGAGCTTCAAATTTCAAAAATTACACATACGACTTAAATTCTAAAAGAAAAATTTGATGACATATTATTGTTCATAGAAAGCGGTATTAAGAAATATTAGAGAATTTTCATAACGTGTAATAATATTTCTTGGTGAAGGCCTCCCTCCTACAGGGACATGTTTTCGCCAACCTGGAGCTTATCTGTGAGCCAGATGGGTGGCAAAAGGAATTTATTGTTTGAATATTTATATATTTAGGAAACAACTTAAATTGACCTTACATGAAGAGATTGCCTTTAAATTCTGTTTTACAGTTAATTATTGTATGAAGATATAGTTTTTCGCAGCAACCCATTCTAGGCCTTTTAAATTAATATAAAGTCTATTTTCTAAAAAAACCGGAGCGTACAAAATGATGACAAATATGCAGCAAAAGCAGTGATTGAAAAATTCATAAATCACTTATGGTACTTAGGGGATGAACTAGTAGCTTTGTCCGTATTGGATGAAGGAATTAATTTTGAAGATAGGAAAAGACTACGTCAAAAAAATGCTTGCTGTATAGGAAGACGTGTCTGATGACTGTATAAAAAAATTCAAATAACAGTAGATGATTTGGAATACTTTCTTAATAAAGATCTTCCTCTTTATCGAATCAATTACAAGTCAATAAAACTGTTAGATAAGTTACAAACACCAAAAGATGTTTTCCTATTTGATCCTGATTCATGGCAAAATGAATTAAGCTATTTAAAGGGAAGAGATATCGTTAAAATGTTGAAAGTTGTGAACGATACAACTGAAAGAGGAGCACAATTAATCGAAGAATTTCACAATCAATTTACCAAATATGAGTCACAAAAGCAATTTAGTATTTTACAGGCACTCCAAGACTATCGGGAAAAAATGCACTCGATTGAGATACATTGAGAAAAGCGTACGATTAAGGTAAAGTTTCTAAAGCAATATTTCATTCCTATTCAATGTAAAATCTTTAGACGATATGAAGTAATTAAAAAGATTAATTTTTGTGCTACCTCGCTGTAAAAATATTTTGCAAACATAGGAGAAACGATGTACGGGGTCTGAAGTAAAAACTCGAAGATTTGTGGGAAAATTATCAAAAGTGTTAAAGTTTAACGTCCTAGGGGCACGTGTTATTATTGACCAATCGAGTTCAAATTTTGCACTGATTACTTTTTATTATAGTGTCACAAAACTAGGGGGCGTCACTTGTTGAATTCCGGAAAAAAAAATTTCCCATATAAATAAGAACCACCCTAATATATATATATATATATATATATACATCGTCACCTCAGAATAAAAGTAGTGATAGATACCTTAGTGTTGTTTCTAGGCTTAGATATTTTATTGTTGCTTTAAGGTGAAGTTATACTTAAATTTCTTTGTTCTTTGAAATACATCTTGTAATGTTCTTTGATGATGAATAAGAAGGATGGCTCACATCGTAAATAATTTAAACTGTTTTAATGAATTGGTATTTTACTTCAATACATTAATCATGTTTTATTTTCAAGGATGGAGCGAAATTGTACATGCGTCATCACAAGGTGCCTCGAAATATGCAACGCAGAGTTCAGAGGTGGTACGATTATTCATGGTCGAGGTAAGTGGAATTTTCCAACGTTTTCTAATTAACGGATTTAAGATTTAATTATTAAAAATGAACCTTGTTCTGAAAAAAAATTGTCTTTGAGGATTCTGTAAAGAAGGAGTCTTACGAGTTTCATTAAAATACGAGTGATAGAGAATCTGGGTGTATAATGCTCCAGTTTTCAAACGACCCTAAGTACAGCAGAATAGATATGAGTGTCTGAATTGAACAGGAAAGACCATTTGATTACGCCTTCTTTCATAAATATCTTTAGCATGTTTATCTTTTTTCATATCTTATATATAGAAAATATATTGGGTTCGGGAAAATTTTCGAATTTTGACAGATTTACGTGTTTTGGGGTGTCTTGAGTCCATTTTGACTATTTTTGGAAAAGAGTCAAAAATGGTCTGTGTGTGTGTCACCAGTTTTTTTTTTTTTTACAGTAATATACTTAATTTCGGGGAATCGAGGTATTATAAACCACGTTCTTACTTTCTTAAGTATTGTCCGTTTTTTACGAGAAGGCACTTCGCCACGCCCCCTTGAACGCAGAGTTCCATTTTACGCGAGGGTGATCGGTACGCAATCCACGCGCTTCTAAAGGCTTCTTTAATGTGCAAAAAAGTCTTAGTGTGCTTTACATCACTTGCTTCACTTGTCTGTTGTCATTTTAGTTATTCTTACATTTTAAAAACCGCTGCTTTCACAAAAAAATGCTATGATCCGAATATACCTTCTGCCGAAAACAGCGAAATAGAATCTTCGGATACCACATGACGAGGCAGGAGCGAGTGCCTTCTTGTGAAAAACGGACAATAGTGCACTCGTAAAGCAGAGAAGGAAAAATCTTCATTGCTTGGTAAGTCATTATATTTAGAAAAAAATAAAAGCCTTAAATACTTAAAGCATCACAAATATTTAGTAAATTTCTAGCACTTCTTGCATTTTGCATTCGTAGTTAAGAAAGGATAAACAATTCTGAAGTTTATAAAGAAAAATAGCAAAAAAAAAAAAAATGTTGCAAAAACATGAATAGGTAATTCTTAATTAATATAAAAAATCGTTCAATTAAACATAGTGACCATAACAAACCATTAAATATCTTTTGATTGAATGAGCTAATTTATTATCATTATTCATTTTTGTAAGTTTTTCTTTTAATGTTCAGCTTTTTTTTAACATGCGCGTACTTTGAACATTCCAGCCAAATACATCTCCAAAAAATATCCACATTGAGAAAGTAGTTTGTAGTGTCTACATTAAAAAAAAGTAGTTGTAGAAGTCTTTTAACTACGTTTATGATAGATAATTATAATATGAATAAATTACGTGCATAATGGCAGTTGTATTTAACTAACAAAAAAATTTAGTTTTCACGACCACTGGGTAAGTTTATTAAAGTATATGTTTCAGGACACGTTGATGTAATTCTGACTTTTTTTTTTTTTTTAATGTTAGAGCTGCTCATAAAACTCTCTACGTGTGTTTAATTTAGGTACTATAAATCTTTGAAACAAATAAGACATTCGCTTCTGCATAGGTAATATGTATCTGAAATTCGTATTACGGACTTCTGTAAGAAGAAAAAGATGAATATTTTAGTGTAGCGTAACAACATAGAGCTTTTCAACATGAATCTTTACTAATAATAAAGCTGAAAGTCTCTCTATCTGTCTGGATATCTGGAGTTCCGTGACGCGCATAGCTCCCAGACCGTTCGGCCAATTTTTATGAAATGTGGCACAAAATTAATTTGTAGCATGGGGGTGTGCACCTAGAAGCGAATTTTCAAAAAATCGATTCTGTTCTTTGTCCATTACAATTTTAAGAACATTTTCCGTGTAAAATTATCATAAGATGGACGAGTAAATTATTATCATAACGTGGAACCGTAACATGGGCAAGCCAATTGGCGAGAAATTCACCATACATTATTTGTAAATATACAGGCGAACCAAAAGACCTTTTAATTTTCTACTACGGGCAAAGCCGTGCGGATACCACTAGTAACAAATAAAATGTGAATATGAACGCTGTTTTTCTTTTTTGAGAGTTGTCTGTAAAAATTTGGCCTTTACTTAAAGGCCAAATTTTTATATCTGAAAAATAACAATTACCCTTTGGACAATCAAACTATCTCATAACAAAAGACCAGTCGTAAACAGCAGGGATCCTTATAGGGGTAGATTTCTTGTATCTCAATATCGTCAGGTGCTAAATCTCGCCCTTGAACAAATTCTTTAAAAAGATTTTAGACATTTTTTTACATAAAAATATTATATTCATGTAAAAATATATAAGATTTTTTAAAAAAAAATAAATTGATATTGTATTTAAGATCAATAATTTCTTTTTTTTTTTTTTTTTTTTGAGCAATCACATTGCTTATTGTTCTCACTTGACTGTCCTTGGCGTTACGCTGATTTTATTTTCCCCCCACCTCCTTCTGCAGCACCACTCCTCTAGCGAAAATCGTCTCCAGGTTGCGTCCATATCCTACTCACACACGCATGCATACTTACCTACACACACACACACACACATACACAACTACACACGCACGTCCCATGCCTACAGACACACACATACCCACACACTCATGCCTGAACACGTACACTAACACACACGCCTACATATACATACCTGTGATTGCGAAAAAAAATAATTTGAATTCCAGATGTTAAAATTCAAATTACTTTTTTTTTTTTACTAACCATAGCGTAAAACTCATTTCTTGTTTTGAGCTCGTAAATCTTTATGATTGGATGATTAACAGTTTTTATATTGGATTTTTTAGCGAAAGCAAAAATTTTATATCAGAAAAATATACAACAGTCTAAATTGTGAACCCCTAAATATACTAGGTTTAGAGAGAGCGCAGACCAATTATCCGCATCATTTTTATCCGCCGGAAACATCCAAGGTTGACGTATAGAATCTGCGCTGGCAGGACATCAATTCAACTCGAAGAAACAGATCAGAGTATTGTGTAATGTCATTTATCAGGCAAATACTATCAAACCTTATTATAAAACAAGAATTTCTGCCTAGAATTTAACAAGACTAATCTCCTGTCTATTAAAAATAAAACAAATAAGTCTTTCAGTAGGCTTAAGTTTCATATTATTTTCAAAATTTTTATAACGTTTAAAATTGTTTTTTAAAAGTAAAACATCTCTTTTAAACAGATGAATGCTATTTATTAATAAGAAATATTTAATCTATTTCTTTTTTCTCAAACAGTTAGTCATTAATAAACAATTTACTAGGGTCGCTTTAAATTCGAAAACAAAGAAAAAATGTTTTAATTTTATAGTGTAGCAAGAAAAACGAGCTGTTGAACTGAAGTATAAAGGAAAAACACTTTAAATTTGAATGGGTAAAAATAAAGAAAAAAAGAAATGAAGGAGAGAACGATATCGACATTCTCATTTTGAGGAAGAATGATATTTGCTCTGTGCGAAAACTTCTTTAATCATTGACAAACATAAATAAATAAATACAGTTAGAAAAAAATGCATTAAAAAAGCAAGATAGAAATGCATTAAAGAAAGCATTATTTATGTCAAAAATGAAATGACTTACAGGTTATTCTTTTGGATAAAAAATAAAGCCTCTAATATTTCGTTTTTTTTTTTTTTTCATCTCTTTACCGAATATATAAGAGCAATACTAAAACTTTGGTGAAAAAATCAAAACTTTTCGTCTCAATAATCATTTATTTACCTTGCACATTGAATTCACTTTGTTTTAATTCAATCAAAAATTCAATGAGTGTAATTTTAAGTCTACAAGAAATATCTCTTACTTTTTCTTTTCAACCTTTTTTTATTTCTTCTGCTAAAGGAAAAAAAAGGACGAAATCATCTTCAGAATCTCTTCAAATTTCTCAATTTTTTATCTTAAAAATAATTTACAACATTTACTGCTTTTATTAAGAGGTTTGAATTTCTTCCGGCAGCACTGCTCTTAAAAGTTTGTGAACAGTTGAGGAAATAAATGAAAGAGAAACGAATCAAAAACCCTTTTATGAACATATTTTACTCTAAAAGCTTCTTCAATGAAATTTACCCGAAGGAAATTCGTCTACTAGTTCAGGTTCTATAAATTTTTCAGTTTTCCCTGTATGAATAAAGGTTACTTTTTTTTTTCTTTTGCTTGCTTTTAAAACTGTAGAAAACTAACCGAAAAATTATTTGAACTCTAAAATGTAATATTCAGTAAGACGTCTTCGCCGAGATTTTCAATCGAAAAAAAAAATTATTCGAATTGGACGATCCTCTCAAAAGTCCAACAGACAATCCAACCGACAGACAAATCCACACAATTCCCTTTTTAGTTTCAAAACACTAAATTCACATTTCTTACTTTTCAATATTCAAGTTATTATTTATAAGTTTTTGACTTTTAGCGATTATTTAGCAAAGTCAGAATGATACTTTATGCATCCGTTCTTGCATTGTTTTTTTTAATGGGAAAGCAAGCAAAGAAAAAAAGCACATTGGCTGCAAAAATCCATAGACAACAGATAATAAAGCGCTAAGCTGAGTTATAGTAAATAAATACGTATGTCGTTTTAAACCTTCTGATTAAAAAAAAAACTAAAGTTTTAGTTTCTTAAAAATAAATTCAATGGTAGACATACATTTAACTACGCCTTTAGTTAAATATCGAAATCTTTTTTTAACTTAAATAGTTTGGATTAAACCGGGGGTTTTCTTTATTGCGAAAACCTTTCTCCGATAATTACTGCAGTGATGAAGCAGGTTGGAGCCCAATTGCCCAAAGAACATAAGGCATGAAGGAGTACATCACAGTATGTTTTTGTTCCAGTATCTATCTCTAGCCGTCATGTCTAACCTAAAGCCCTGTATACTGCTGTTGTGTATTCAGGGCTTTATAGTCTACTAGTGGTACCCACACGGCTTTGCCTGTAGTTGCAAATTAAAAGGTCATTCGGTTCGCCTGTATATTTACAAATAATGGATGTCGAATTTCTCTCCAATTGGCTATGTTCATTCGCTCTCCCATTCCACCTCATGATAATTTCGTAATTTACTCGTCCATCTTATGATAATTTTGCTCCGGAAAATGTTTTTAAAATTGAAATAGAAGAAGAACAAAATCGAATTTCCGAAAAATCGCTTCGAGGTGCACACCCCCATGCTACAAACTAACTTTGTGCCAATTTCATGAAAATCGGCCGAACGGTCTAGGCGCTATGCTCATCACAGAGATCCAGACATCCTCCAGACAGAGAGAATTTGAGCTTTATTATTAGTAAGGAAGATAACACTAGGCTTGAACTACCCGCATCGAGTTTCCTAAAATTGTTACCATAGATGAAGAGTAAAAGTAAATAAAACATGAAAGTAAGAATTTCTACCTCTTTCACGTAACCTAATCAGGTTTGCCAGCGGTTGAAAGGTACCTAAAAATGAGTAATTTACCCTCATCATGTTTCCGAAAATCGTTATTACGAATGAAGAGTAAAAGATGGAAATAAAACGCTTAACTAAGGTTGCCCACATTTTTCGGTACCTAAGCAGGGTTGCTAGGGGATAAAGATTTTTCAATAAGGGAGATAATTTACACCTCATCGATTTTCCGGAAATTGTTGCCATAAATGAACAGTAAAAGCTGTAAATAAAACGCTAAAGTAAGGTTGCCTACCTGTTATGTATGAACTAATCAGGGTTGCCAGGAGCTGAAAGGTGCCCAAAAATGAATAATTTTCCCTCGTCGAGTTTCCAAAATTTGTTGTCATAAATGAAGAGTAAAAGCTGTAAAGAAAACGTTCAAGTAAGGTTGCCTTCTTGTTGCATGTGAACTAATCAGGGTTGCCAATGGCTAAAAGGTGCCCAAAAATGAGTAATTTATCCTCATCGAGTTTTCACATAAGTTATGTAAAAAATGTATGTAAAAATATTACAAAACCGATGGTATAGGGTTGCCTAGCAAAAGTGATGCAAGCATAGGGTTGCCATTGTTTGAAGTTTCAATATTGAAACTATATAATAATAACGCCAAATTAAAACCAGAATCGAAAAACTCTTTTTTTTGGCAAGTTTGTCACCAACTTGGCGATAAGTCGACAAAACCGAAAGATTGTCGGCGAAAGTAATTACGAAGTAGTAACATCATTTAAGTTTGCATTGGAAATAACACTGTTTTGCCCCAAAAATATGTAAAATGCACCTTTTCAAATATTTTGAAAGTAATCAGAAAAAGAGGTGCACAACTAAATCCCACGCAGAGTCTTCAAATTAAATTTAAACTTTTCAAGGCTTGCCGATTTTAAATTAGGCGAGATGCATACATACGTACATACAGACATCACGAGAAAAATTAAATAATTAAATCAGGGGTCGTCAAAAAAGGATATTTCGGCTGTCCTTACGTTTTTGGGCATACTTGCATGTGCGGACGAGTCCAAAACACGTGCAGACGTGCGTTCATTTGAAGTGAACAAGATGGAAATTGAGATCAAAATTTGAGTGAATTTTTTTTTTGCTATTACAATACTTCCTTTGCTAAGAAAGTAAAAAAGCTAAGTCACTGGACTGGTCGATCGACACTATGATTTCATCGAATAACCTAATGTTGAACTGATAAATTTAACTATATGAACTGAAACTTACTCGATTTGTTGTTCCAATATAACTTGGACATCATTCTTTAAACAGCTCATGTTATTCAATAAAAGCATATTTTTGGTCGGCCATTCCCTCGACAGTCTCGTTGTTCAAAAATATCATAGTACAAATAAATTGAAGAAATGTGAGTGTAGAAATGTACTGAAAAAATATCATCATGGATATAGATTGCAACATTTATTCTATAATACTCTAGATAAATATTAGTAGAAAAGTACACAACAGAAATATCACTGGAAAACCTCGTCAAGATATTAGCGTAAATCATACCCGACAGAAATATTAGTGTATAAACACACTGCACAAATACCAGCGTAAAAATCTACAGTAGAAGTCAGTGTCAAAATATCACATGTAACATATCATAGGTTTTTTTGCGCAAGATTGCTGTTATAAGCAATAATAAATATTTCGCAAAAAGATATGCTCCAACTTTTGTGAAAGGAAAATAAACTTAAGAAAGAGATTCTCCAAAAACCCAGGAAATTCAATAAAAATTTGATTAAGTTCGGGAAGGAAAGGTAACTTACTTAACTTTTATCGGATGTTTAATGTTATAAGCAACATTTTCCTTCCGCGCATTTATTCATTTATGAAGTTGCTTTTATGGAAAGTCGTCGGCGAGTAAACGAAAACCACGTTATCATTCTTCAATAAAAATGTACTCTTGTTTTTGCAAAGTTATCTAGAAAGTAAATTTTTATTTCTGGTGACGCTTATGCTATGAGAAAAGCCAGATGAAAATTTTAGAACTAATAAATGTTGGAAAATATTCTTGTGTAAGTGTAATTTATGGAATTAAAAATGTTTCCTCAATTGATGAGTATTTCTCTTTTAAAAATGTGAAGTTTTTTGTGAAAGATATTAGTTATAAGTTTTCTTTTTGAATGTGTCTCAAGTTTTAAGTTTTTACGGCAATTCTGGTACCACAAAGCAATGGTTGCTTATAAATAGAAACATAAATATTTTTTACTAGTGGTACCCGCACGGTTTTGCCCGTAGTGGAAAATTAAAAGGTCATTCGGTTTGCCTGTATATTTACAAATAATGGATGACGAATTTCTCGCCAATTGGCTTTGTTCATTCGCTCTCCCATTCCACGTCATGATAATTTCGTAATTTACTCGTCCATCTTATGATAATCTTGCTCCGGAAAATGTTCTTAAAATTGAAATAGAAAAAGAATAAAATCGAATTTTCGAAAAATCGCTTCGAGGTGCACACTCCATGCTCTACAACCTAACTTTGTGCCATATTTCATGAAAATCGGCCGAACGGTCTAGGCGCTATGCGCGTCACAGACATCCTACAGACATCCAGACAGAGAGACTTTCTGCTTTATTATTAGTAAAGATTATTAAAACATACATTGTAGTATAATGTAGAAATCATATTGCATGTGTCACATGAGGCAGTAAGAAGCAAAGGAATGTAAGTTGACTAAGAGTATTTCAAGTCCGAATAAATTGCATTTAAAGTTTCGGTCCTAGTTATGCTTTCATTGAAAAAAAAAATCTAAATCATGCTGTACAGCAGCTCCTACCAGAGCTACTAGTACTACTACTTACCCCAAGACGACAATTCTAGATTTTTTTCTAAATAACTTTTTTCGATTGACCTATACAGCGCCGTTGTTTAAAATATTTTGTTATTTTTTAATACATTAAATTATTTATTAAACAAATTCATAAAACTCAAAGCAAAAAATCTGAAAAAGCGCAAATGATTTTTTCAAACAATGTAAAAGAAACAAACTGATAATGATCAATACATCGGAATTATTAAATAATACATAATTAGATTAGTGATAATAACTTTGAGCAATAATGATAATGATAATAATATTATTATTTATAATAATAATAGCAATAAAAGTAATAATTAATAGCAGTAACAGTAATAGCAATGATGATAGTAATCATGACATCAAGAAGAATGAAGAAAATAAAGATAATAATATTAGTAAAGCTGTAAATATGGACACCCTCAATTTTATTTTTGATTAAAAATTACTTTAAATTAAAAAAAAATCCAGATTTTTTTCTTTCAATGACAGCTATAATAATTATCCAAAATACGAAATGGCGAAGCAATTCTTAATATAAATGATTTCATTTTACAAAAGGCTGTTTCTAAAAAGCTTTTCAAAAAGCACCAGAAAAAATCGGATGTCAAAATGGGTACGCATCAAAAAAGTCACCAAAAATAGTTTGAAAACAGAGTAAAACTAAACAAAATGGTAGAGAATTTATTTGTTACAGGTGAAATAAATACAGAAATCACAAACATATCTAGCTCTTTCAGCCCCGGTGCAATCTAAGTGTGCCCAGATTTGGCACACAACGCATTCCACCCACAATTCTCCCAATTGTCTTCAGAGAACTTTCGGTCACGGAAGATGCCTAGTTATATTGCTTGAGAAATAATTTTTATTGTTTTGAGACAGTGAGAAGCAAAAGTATCCAAGTGAACACTTTCAAATTTTGAGTAAAACGCGTTCAAAGTTCCACCCTAGGTAGGCTTTCATTGACAATGTTTTCTAAATCAAACTGTACATCAACATCTACCAGGACTACCAATTCTCTTGCCCCAAAAAAGAGGAGAGGTTCACCTACCTTTTGTACCGGTTATCTCCAAATTTTTAATTTTGGCTCCAAGTTTTTAATTTAATTCCTTTGCTTTTCATTCCCTCATTTGCTTACCGTCCAAAAATGTCTCTTCACTGAAAAGTTTCCCTGGCTAAGTGATGAAAACTTTAAACTAAGTATCTTGGCTAATTTGTAAGTTCCTTTTTAATTTAATCTTGATGTAGAGCATTAAACGAAGTGCTTCCCTGCAGCGCCTCTAAAAGATGATGTAATATGTTTGTTAAGTTGGAGAAAACTATGGCGACTCATATTTAGCAACTCGCAATTACATAACAAGAGCCATTTTATTCGTTCTTTTAATGAAACAATTGCATTGCAGGAGTTCAAAATTAGAACGTATCGATTTCAAATTTAGTGGTAATGTTAGCAAGTGAAGTAAGCTATGTGTTTAATTAAAGGGAATTTGGAATCAGGGGGAGGGAATATATTTGAAATAAAGTACTAAAGTTTTATTGCCTTCATACTTCGTTTTTAGCCTATTTTCCCAGTAAAAGTCAGAAAAAGAAGAAAAAAGCATGAAAGAAGGCTTAATGCATCTTAAAAATATCCCGAAAAACAAAAAAAAGTCAAAAATAAATAAAATAATTAAATAAATATCGAAAAATTAAAAATTGGAAAGTAGGGTATTGAGATGGGGAAAAATGTCTGTCGGTCTGTCTGTCTGTCGGTCTGTCTGTCCCCCCCCCCCTAATAACTTTTGAATGAATAGTCCGATTCGAACAAACTTTTTTTTGTTCGAATGATCTCGGCAAGGACACCTCATTCCCATATTTCGCTTTTTGTTTTGAACTATTTTTTGTTCAATTTTGAACAGTTCAAAAAAACTTAACATTAGCTCCTACGGGGAAATTCAAGGCAATTCCGAACTGTGAGGCGAATTTGCTTCAAACAAACTTTGTAGGAAAAAGCTTTTGATGAAAAACTTGTATATAAAATATTTTTTTGATTTGAACAATTTTCTGTTCAATTTTGAACAGTTCAAATCCCTTAACATTAGCGCCTACTGGGAAACTGAAAGTCAATGTAGATTCCGTACTTGAAGGCGGATTTACTTCAAACAAATTTTGTTGGAAACAGCTCTTGACGCCGAACTCCAGACTCCGACTCCGAGAATTTAGGGGCACCTGAATCCGAATCCGACTCCTGTGCCCGACAATTAATCGGACTCCGACTCCCCGACTTCGACTATGACTTCCTAGCTTTGGCAAAAATTTATACACGGACAAATGACTGACTCCGATTCTTGGATATTCGACTCCGACTCCTTCATCCCAAAATTAGATTGACTCCGACTCCGACGCTATGGTTTTAACTGTGAAATAATTATTGTTGATGTGATTTGTTTTTATTTTAACGCTAAAGTTTTTATTTAGGTATTCAGTTTTCGGTGAATAAACTCGAAGTCATTTATGTTTCTACATAAAGATACGCGCAGACGATTTTTTTTTTTTTTTTTTTTTTTTTTGACAATGAAAAGTATTTCTTTACGTTGACATTTTATTGTTTTTATTTATCTTGATAAGTGCATTAATTCACTTAAAAAATTATTTTTGGCAACAGGGGAAAAAGAAACGATTTTTTTTTTTTTTTTTGATAGGATGTATTTATTTTAATGAGCTTATTAATTTTTATTATTTTTTTTTCGTTTTGTAAGCTGTTGAAGAATTTTTTTTTAATGGAAAAAAGTGTTTTAGCTGCTTTGTTTAAAAGTTGCTGCTATTTTATTTGTTCGTTTTTTTTTTTTTTTTTTTTGTTTTTTTTTTCGCATCTAATTTTTTTAGATGAGTGAGGAATATTTTATTCCTAGAAAGTAGCTTAAAATATTAGAAAAATATGTTTGAAACAATTTGCGATTTTAGCTATTTTGAGAACATTGATCAGGTACTAGAAAGTAGTATGGGTATACGGGAAAGTAGGCTCGTCTAGTTCTAGACAGAACTTCTTGTTATTTAGTTAGTTAGGAATATATTGAGAGATAATTTTTCTATTTTAAAATGCCCCAACTCATACCTTGACAGTTTTTTTTTTTTTTTTTTCGGCTTCTTGGTATAAAACGGATTAAAACTACCGTCGAGTGCGCCAACTTTATGACAACTAACGAACATTTTGCTGTAACAAGTTTTTATACTTTGGGGATCCGCAGCGGGTGTTTAAAAGTAAATAGAGCATTCGGATTTTTTCTAGCTCGGAACGAGGCGGCGGGAAATGATGTGCATTGTTGGGCAAATCCACGTGTAACTGGCTGGCTTTTTAGAAGCACGACTGCAAGCTTTTCATCACATCCCACTCAAAATATATCTAATTTTAAAAAGCTGTTCCCTTGGTTTATTGGTCTTTACGTTGAATTTTATGTCGTAATAAAATTTTGAAAATATTTTTAAGCAGATTTTTAAAAAATAATTAAAAGCATGGTAACTGTGAGTAAAAGCTACCTTGTTTCTGAACTTTTTTTAATCAACCCAAAAATATTTTCAAAATTCATTTACGATACAAAATTTAGTTTGAAAGTAACAATAAACCATGTTAAAATATTTTTAAAATTTGGTTTAGTTTGCTTTAAATGTGACAAAATGCTTGTGGTTTTGTTTTGTTTGGGTACCTAACACGGGTACACGTGTACGGGTTACACGGGTAACTGGTTGACATTTTGTCAACCAGTTACCCGTGGAATTGCCCTATTAAGAGTTTTTATTAGTAAATATCCTTTTTATTAGGATAGAGTATGTGCGATTCGCAAGCGGAATTCACATTTGAATACCATCTTACTATTGCCAAATGCACTCAACTATTCATTGAGTATTAAATTAATCTAATCAAGTTTAATTCAACTCACTGGTAGTTTTAAAAGACAGATACTGTATTTCATCATTCAGTTTTCGCCAGTTACTTGAGAAATTTGGTTAAATGCAGCGAATATATTTATTTAAATTTAAAAAAAAATACTTCATCGTGTTCAAAAAGAAAAAAAAATAAGAAAATAAGTAAAAACTTATCAAAATTAATAGATTTTATCAAAGAAAAAAAGGTACACTTAAGAAAATAACTAAGAAAATAATGCTTATTTTTTTTAGTTTATTTCCACTTAAAAAAACATATTTCATCATCAGAAAAAAAAAGGAAAAAAATCGTCTTCACAGCTTGTTCTGTTAAAACATAAATTACTCCGAATTTCCTTTAACTTCCCGTTGCCAAAAAAAATATAAATAAATTGAAACTTTAAAAAGAAAATAAAAACGTTTCATATCAACATACATTTGTTCACAATAAAAACCAGGACTGCGGAGTTGGAATCGAATTGAAGAGTTAGAGTCAGCCTGACTTTGGGGTAAAGGAGTCGGAGTCAGTCATTTTCCCTCAAAGTTCGCAATGCCCTCAGTGCTTTCGAAGTCAGAGTCGAACTGATTTATGTAGAAAAGAGTAGGAGTCGAGGGCTCTAAAGTTCTTGGAGTCGGAGTCGATCATTTTTTCTCCTACTATTCCTTTTAGTTACTCCGCAGTCCAGGGCTTCGGAGCTGGAATTGGACTGATTTTGGGACAAAGGAGTCGTAGTCGGAGTTAAACTAGTTTTCGGGTACTGGGAACGAGGTCAGAATTGACGGCCTAGTAGTTGGTGTCGAAAGTTGCCGACTGCTAACGTAACTTAAATTTTAAAGCTATGTTGGAAGCCAAAGTTATTATTTAGTTGAATTTTTGCGATAAAGAAGCAATGTTAGCGGACAATGCGTATTTCTCTTCCTTTTATATTTCACTACACTCAACTAAGCATTATAAGTTATTCATTTAAAAGGACAAAAAAGGATGTTTATAAATTGCGAACCATTAGGGAGAAAAAGACGTTGTGCAAAATGTTGGAGAAAGATTGCGACACAATAATTGTCATTAGTGCTGATACTGGCGTTTTGCTTTTAATCCACGCATTTGTGTAGAGCCGCATCAGTGCTTATCTCCCCAACATCTTACATGAAACTCCAGTTCCCTATAAATAAGCAAAGATATTTGATAGAGAGAAAAAAATATCACAGGCAAGAAAACGTGTACTCGTGATAAGAAACAACTTTATTTTTTCGCTTCGGAACTACTCTACAGGGATTATTTCTACCACGTGAGAAATGGAGCACTACAAAATACATCACTCGAGAGGATCACAGCCATCGAAATATTCGCTACCGGTTTGTTGACACAATGATTAACTGCAAAGATATAAATCATCCATGTTACATCAGGAAGGAGATTTCTTTAAAAGTTTGCGTTACAGATCAATGAAGAGCGCATCAATCATTCAGATCATCAAAATTGTCGTAAAAAATGGTGTTATGTCCTATGGTTCATGGAGCAGTTGTTGAGATCATTCAGATTAGAGAAATTTAAAAATCTGGACGGGGGGGGGGGGGGGATTATCAATTTACCGAATTTAACTCCAAATTTTGCCGTATGGAACTCCACATTTTGCCGAACTGAACTCTAAATTTGCAGAATGGAACTCCAAGTTTTGCAGAATGGAACTCCACGTTTTGAAGAATGGAACTCCACGTTTTGCAGAATGGAACTCCACGTTTTGCAGAATGGAACTCCACGTTTAGCAGAATGGAACTCCACGATTAGCAGAATAGAACTCCATGTTTAGTAGAATGGAACTCCTCGTTTTGCCGAGTGGAACTAAAAATTTTGTCGAATTGAACTGCAAATTTTGTCAAATTGAACTCCAAGTTTTGCTGAAGCAACTCCAAGTTTTGCCGATTGGAACTCCAAATTTTTCCGAATGGAACTCCAAATTTTGCCGAATGGAACTCCAAATTTTGCCGAATGGAACTCCAAGTTTTGCTGAATGGAACTCCAAATTTTGTCGATTTGAACTCCAAATTTCGCCGAATAATGATAATTTTGGTGAATCGTTCGTCAAAATTTACCGAATAAACATATTCACGGTCACGGGAAGGCCACAGTGAGGTCCTGTGATCCCTCATCCGGGTGCTTCTGAATCTGCATTTCAATCCACATGTACATCTCGTAAGATCATGAAGGACTGAAGTGATAGAAAAAAATACGGAAGACGGAAAAAAACGTAAACAGTCATTAAAATAAATGTTAAAACTACAGTAATGAAACTCCATTGTCTGTAAATAGTTTGTTTTCAATACAAATCTTTTCATTGGTAAATTTTTAGCAGTTAGTTTATAGTTGCCTAAACGTTTTTCCTTCCTTTATAAAATTTGGGGTTGTCACTAAATAAAGTACAGGCGTCCCTCGTATAACACGGTACTTATACAACACGGTTTTGATGTTACACGGTACCAAACTTGCGATCATTATAACATAGTTTCGATATTACACGGTACAAAACTTTAATTCATAACTATACGGTTTGAATGTAACATGAATTTTAAAAGAAGGAATTTACTTTTTGTTCAATACAATGTTTAAAAAATGTAGGATAACAACTGTAATAAGTTTTTACTTTGTTTTTATGAAACTGTTCCGAAAAATTGTCTGTCTTGAGACCAAAAGTTTGGTTTCTTTGAATAACACTAAATTTTTAATTTTTAATACATACTTCATTTTTCTCAGCAGTGTTCTAAAAGCAAAAACGTGAATATTATTTTGTTTCCAATGCATTGTAAGAAAATAATAACAGTAGGATTAAACATAAACTAACTTTAGCAAACCATAAATAAAAAATGTAGTCGAAACAAAATATGAAATAAAATGAAATATAATGATTCTATTTATTTAATTTTAAACTTTTTTTGTTGTTGTTGCTCTGATAAACTTTATTGCTACAGAAAAGCTCAGATTCTTTTCTTATCGAGTGTGTTTTGTTCTTAGAACAGAAAGAAAAGCGGATAAAGTTTATTCTTGTTGTGCATAACAGTTTTGATTTGAAGTGTGTAAAATAATTACGTTTTATCTTTTATAACAACTCTTATCTTTAAATCGTCTTTGCATGTTCTGGTTCCCAGTTTTCGTTTGTATGTTCTATTGAACCGAAATTTCTGTTAATATAAAATTTGCACCTTATGACTTGCTTTTGATATAACACGGTACACATTCCTTGATTTACATTATTTCAAGGTCTCGTATAACACAGTTTCAATGTAACACGGGACATGGTTTTGATATAACACGGTGCACATTGACATGATTTATGATGTTTACATAATTAATTAGATTAAAAATGATTTTAAAAAAAACATTTATAAAAAGTCTCGTATAACACGGTTTCGATACTACACGGAACGAATTAACCCTGTTATATGAAGGATACCTGTACCTCACGAGAAATAATTTTAATAAATAGTTTTTTTAATGCTTTAGGGAACAGTTGGCTGTTTTACTCTAGAAGTTTTAGTTAGAGTTACAGGGATTCAAAAAGCTTCTTGCTCATTTCTTCAGATTCCTTATTTTTTCAATATAATAATGTTTAGCACAGGTTAAAAATGAATAAGATTTTAGACAAAAACACTGTAAGTCAATTTTAAAAATTTAAAGATTCATCCTCATTTATAATTTTTCTCGCTTAGACTATTTATGATAAAAGCAAACTAAGCATGTTCTTAAAGAAAACTACATTCGCAAACTTTATTTTAAGAAAAAATGTGTTCTTTATTTTAAAACTCTTATAAAATACAATTATGAAAGCAATTTCGAAATCCGAATCGTGAAATGGCCAAAAAAAGTGGAACGATACAAAAATGTCAAATGCCAACGGTAGTCTCTTCGAAATTTGTTCTCTTACAACTTCCCTATTTTTTTTAGAATGTTTTAAAAAATAAAAAAAAAGTTGGTTTTTATTTTTTATTTTTTTACATGAAACAAACTAAAATTTCTGACTTTTACTGCTGATGGTCTACGTAAAAAAATATTGACATGTAACCAAAAAAAAAAATTCAATTTTCTAATTGACTTCTGTCGCGTTGATTTATTTCCCAAAAACTATTTATTCGTTCACATACATCATTCGATACCGAAATAAATATTCAAATAACATTGCTCTAAGCATATAGCTTTCGACTAATTAACTCAACTAGAAATGACTCTGAGACATAGCTCATAAGAAATAATTTTAATGTTTCACTCTTTTGATATTTATGTTTTCATTACTCAAATATTTAAGGGAAAATGCTGAAAGCTTTTCTCAAAGAAAATTAAGTTAAAAGAAAGTTTCAACTCCCTTTTGAATGCATCTGAATAATATGCAAAGAACTTCATTTCTAAAATAAATATTTCATCACTCTTGCTTCTAATTATTTAAAATGGTGTTATTTATTTATTTATGCTCATATTTATTTGTCTGGAAAAGTAATTTAAAGTCTCTCACAGCGTAGTTTATTTCTGAACTATAGTTACTGTTACCGATGTCAAAAATGACTCGTTGATTTAAGTAGAAATTGCGATTTTTTCCCTTGGATTTTCTAAGTAAAAAGGCTCAGTTGCATTTCTTAAAATTCAGAAAAAAAAAGCAAAGAAAATACATGGAAAAGCATTCACGATGCATCTTCAAAAAACGGACTATACCCTTTGAGGTATAAAAGTCATTTTCTATTAGAAGCATATTTATCAGCGTTAGTCAATCAATAATAAGCAAATGTCGCGAAAATCTAATCAGCGATTGTTCCCATTAGGTACAACTTGTATATCAATTTTTGTTTGAATGGAATTAATTTTTGCTGAAAACTAGATTATTAGTTTGTCAATAGTGCTTTTCATGTAAGCGAAATTTCAAAAATAAAAATGTTAATCTTAATATATAAAAAACTTCTGTGCGTACGTTTGTCACCATAAGGCTTTTGAACGGCTGCACCGATTTTGATCTTTTTTTTTTTTTTTTGTATGTAATTAAGTCGTGGCAAGCATGGTTTCGAAGCGCGATGGATCGAATTGGAAACGTTTTTGTTAATTAATTAATTAATTTAAACATTGGATGGTTATATCTCCCAAATGATTAATATTTATTTTAACCTATTGTTGAGCGAGAACTGAAATAAATATTTAACCCGTTGCCAAAGGACAATAAGAAAGCCAGCTCTGCTTTTTATAATGAAATTTCCTACTGTGATATGTCAATTGAGAATAGATAAAAAGTAGAGAGAGAGAGAGAAGCCTTCACACATTTCTTAAAAGCAACGATTTTACGTCCAGTTATCTTATATCTTTAAACTAGTAATTCTTGTGGGTATGTATATATTTCCTATCTCGGAAACGGCTCAAACAATTTGGATGGAATTTTGGATTTAATTGTAGTTTAGCATTCTAAGTTCATCTACATCAGTGTTTTTTCTGTAAAAACGTGATTTTTTACAAAAAAAAAATGTTTTTTAAAACAAAGTCTAATTGAGTTAAACCTTGAAGTAAACTGTGAATTGACGCATCAAGCAGACGATTTGCAACCATAACAATGAAAATGTGTCTCTTCTCGCTTTAAATTTTTAAACTTGCTTAGGGTTGCCAGGCTTGACTGATATTGGCCACTTTGGCTAATTTCAAACATACTTGGCTGAAAACAAATTTAAAAAGCATTATGTAAGTCGATGTAAGGCTTTTTTCTTTTTTAAGTGAAACTATTGCTTGACCGTCCTATTTTATTTTATTTATTTATTTTCTTTCTACACTTCAAATAGTTTAACATGTTTTTTAAATCACGCATCTAAATTTTATTCCGAAGAAACGTATATCTTGAGACTGTTTATGTTTTGTTAAGACAGTTGTTATCATTTGTTGGAATTTCTTGTGGATCATCAGTTTTGATGGATATCATGCTGTATGTAGCATTTTCTGGCGTAAAGTGACCAACTACACTAAAAGTATTTATTCAAAAAGAAAATCTCGATTGGAATAAAATCGTGAAATGTATCATAGTATGAAAGGAAGTATTCGGTTAAAAACTGATTTCACCATAGCAAAACTGACTCTAAGGTCAAAATATTTTAATTACTGACAAGAAAACTGTATAGTGGAAACAAATGTAACAGATAGTTTAAAGCAAAATGTTGATTTAATTACATTCAGAATCTTCTTTGTTTGGTACTTTAGTGTTATAAGAAGGTCGAGTGCTTAATATTTCGTTAACATGAAGCTTTTCAAGTATATTTGAAAAAGTATTGAACCTTAAAAAAATACGAGTTGACAAAAAATAATTCTTTTAAAGCCGAGCGAGGCTGGGTCGTCCAAGAACTATTTTAAAGTGAAGTACGGTATAACTTTGATATACCCCCCCAAAAATTACGCGCCAAATCTGGCACTCCCGACGAACTTTTTAGGGTTGCTGTTTCTTATTTTGGTGCTGCCAATTTAGATTTTTTAAGCTTTTAGGTTTTTGCTGTTGCCAAATTTAGTATTTTCTTGTATTTTGTACAATTTTTTGAGTGATTTTTTTTTGAAAGTTTTGTGGCAACAATTTTTGGATTTCATATATGTTTTAGCGCCATTTCATTCATTCGCCATTTCTTTGTGACGTGATCAAGCAGATTCTGACTTGCTGTATTTTGCCGCAAATCTGGTTGTATTTTCCAATTATATTTTTTTTTCTATTAATTATTTTTATCTTTTACCTTTCAATATGCCTACTGTATATAGTGTTGCTGAAAACAGGTATTTTGCGCCAACGCCAAAAACAGGTATTTTGCTTTGCGAGGAAAAAAAGTCGGGTAGAATTACGGTAACCGGGTCGCGGTGATAAATATTTCATTCTATAAACCCGCTACCTTATCTTGGCGACGGATCAATGTTGGTAACCCTACACCAAATCTTATTATTCGCTCTTCGTTTGGCCAATCAACCATTGCAGAGTTCACTACACAAATTTGCAATGTATTTGTTTAATAAATCTTTTTTTCTTTAATTCCATAGAATAAGATTTTTAATTTTCTCAAAGTTTTTTTTCCAGAAAATGGCAACATATATTGCGTTTCTTCAATTTTTAGATCTTCGATACAAAAATTTACATCGTAGAATAATTGTCACTATTTTAAGTTGGATTTAAAAATCAGTTATTCATATCTTTGGATACGTTTTTGGAATTTGTTCGCAGTGAGTAATTTCCTTTGTGTTTTACTGTTCCATCCTTGATTTAATTCATTAATTACTGCAAAATAACTTAGTCAGTATGTTTGAACTAAAATATTAGTTATGATAAAGTTCTCTGAATGGATCTTTTGATGTGATTTAACTTATTTAGTAGATCGTTTTAAATTTTAATTGAACATTAAATCTACGTAAGGGCTTTTTCTATTTACTTAACAAACTATTACAGACTAATGTCGTTTTTTTTTAAATCAAACTAAATGTTGTTAAATTTGGTAGAAATGTAATGTTTCATTTTAATGTTTTTTAGGAAATTAAACATAAAAAGTGTAACATCATTTTTGTCATGAGCCATTTCGTTTTATGCGCTTTATATTCCCACGCACATTATGTTAACATGTTGGAAAACGTTACATCTCACTTCTCCTTTCTGCAAACTTAATTTTAAAATAAGAAAAGCAATAAAATTCTATATAAAAAATAGGCTTAATAATATATTTCTGCATATTTTCATCAATTACAAAAGGAAATGTTTTATTACTTTTTTTTTTTTGCTTCCTTACGGCTATAATCAAAGATAGGAGAAAGTTAATGAACAGTTCTAGTTACCAAGGTGATAGTTGGAGCCATTCAAAGCTCCACCCCTTATCTTTAAGTCTATTCCCATTGGATGATTTCCTTTGTTTACAATGTAGTACTTTGTTTACATTGAGTCTTAGGTGCCAAATTTGGCTGTTTTTGAAAACATACGCCAACGCTACCCAGTTACCGTAATTTTACCAAAAGTCGCCAAATTTCCGATTTGGGGGGGTATATCAAAGTAGTTCCTGAAGTACTGCAAGGTTCACGTAAAATGTGTGTTCTGTCGTCGTAGTTGAACCATGTGACCGGATCGGTGCTTTAGGTTTTCCTAAATGATCAGAAAGTACAGTACCTAGCAGCATTTGTTTCTCGGCTGAAATCCATCTGAGTTTTGGCACCAATGTCAAGAATACTTTACGGGTTATCTAACTAATCAGTACATTATTAAATGAAAAGATGATGGAATTTAAAGACAAAACAAATTTTATTTTCGTCCAGATAAATTACAACAGGATGATTCTGTACACAGCAGATCAGTGCAGTGGAAGATCTTTATCTTTGGTGGAAAGAACAAATTGGGCAATATATGAAGTTTTAAAAGTTTTCGTTCAAAAGATCGGACTGCTAATCGATCGGAGTTGGCTCCGCTCACTGATCAGCTGGATTACAGTATCGTGGTTGTTTGGCGTCTTTGGCCTTAAACAATAGAGTTGCATGTACATTTCTTTCCATTTTAAAGCTTGTTTTAATGTAATTGATTGTATTTTTTGTTTATTTCGCATAATATTTCAAATTGCAAAGAACTACTTTTCGTCTTTAAAGAGTTTTCAGTTATTTTAGTTGAAGAATGTGTTTATTTTACATCGGGAGGGGGAATGAGTGATTTTTGCTTATTCAAAGAACTGTTTTTACCTTTATCATTTTTTTAAACGATATCATTTCGATTGCTTTATTCCTGTTCATATGGGGGATGTTGCAGCGGGCTTTCCCGTTTGTTCTAGATGGATAGTTTGTTTTTCACATTTAATATCTGAGGATGCTTTTTATCCTTTGAGTATGGCTGAAGGAACAAACCATCAAGTACGGGAGAAAAAAAAGTTAATGAAATAACTGCTTAGTGCGCATTAGATAAATCAAGTTGCAATAAATATACGCATTCTGACACCAAGCAGCTTAAAACATTTTCTTTTTGCTTATTTTTTTCAAAAAAAACGGTTCAAACTCTTCATAGTTTATTGACATTTTTTTAACTTATCAATTTACAAAGTTTGAACAGTACAACGTCTGTCGGATCCTTTAGTTAATAATAATTAATGATAATGAATTTAAGTTTTACACTCCAGTCATATAAAGGAAATTAAGGATACTTGATCCCCACTTCAGTTTTTAATTATTCTCTGCTACAAATTATATCAATTAAACAGATAGTTTTCGTAAAATATTTCTTTTCAATAATTTCATAAAGGGAACATGTATACTCACATTACGGGATACATGATCCCTTCATGAGGGATACGTGATCCCACTGAGAATATACATAAAATTTTCATTAGATCAGCAATTTATTTATAAATTTTAGTTTTCTAGATAATGTTTCTTACAAATAACACTATTTCTAATTTTATTTATTAGAATATAATAATGTAAACACAAAATAACAATGTTTTAAATTCCACTAAGACATTTGTAAAAAAAATGTACACAACTTTAATGAACTTATGAGGCTTTTGATCAGTTACTTATTCTCAAATACAGTAGCGAACAATATGTTTTATAAATAAAGCTAACATTTTTTTAAAGTACTATCGTAATGAAGCTAAAATTACAACAAATAAAAAAAATAGAATGACAAGCACAAAAATCAACTTATTTGCTTCTTGTCATGCAATAATAAAATTCAGAGTTTTATCAATTGAATTCATTTTAAAAAAGAGAAAAGAAAAATGTAAGTATCGTATACTTATTAAAAAGAAAAAAAAACCTAGCATAGGTTTTTAAACCTGAAAAGCCACATGCAAACAATTCGTTTGCTGTAGTTATTAGTTCCGCTCAACCAACTGGATGTGTGCAGCTTAACACATTTTGTCAACTTTTCATTAAATATAGATTGATTAAGCATATTACCTTTTCGCTTTAGAAAACTTATTTCATACTCTAGAAATCCAAATTTGCATTTTATCCGCTAATGGGTCTACATAATGGGCAACTCCCTTTTTTTGTTGTTAAACTAACTTTGGAAAAACCGATTTTTCAAACAACAATTTGACATCTATTTCAACTTGTTGAGCTCATGAGGCTGATTAGAACATAATTCATCAGTAGAGTTAGTTAATGTTTAGATGTTTGAGGTGTTATGTGGGTTACAAGTGAAAACTGAGAATTTAATTGTTTAGCATATTTACTGCAGTGATAGTTTAAATCTATCACTCATACCATGATAAATTTTATTAATTTAACATGGTTTTGAATGTTTAAAGTTAATGTCAACTAATTAAACAACAGTTACATTGTTTTCATTGTGTCTATATTGTCATATGGATACTTGATCCCTGGGATCATGTATCCCTCTAAACGAAGGGACCAAGTATCCCTAATATGCAATTTTTACAAACATACTTGTTCTGTTATTAACAATCAGTGGCAATTTACTAAAAATATGTCTCAATTATTAAAAACTGTCTATACTTTAACATTACACTTCGGTAATTTTTTAAGTTGTATATAACGGATAATATAAACTTCAGAATGCTGTACTAAAAAAAATTTCCCTTGACACATTCAGACAATCATTTCTTGAGCTAAACAAAACGGCTGAAAAAAAAAAAAAAGTGTTGCCAGTTTTTATGTACAAGTATAACTTTAACATAATTGACAGGTTTCAATTCTCTACTTAATGTTTTTATTATATTTTTGGCTGTGGGACCATGTATTCCCAAAGATCAAGTATCTCCAGACTCCCCTATGCAGGTCAACCTAATAAAAGCGCATTTTTATTTTGTATTTATTCATTTTTATTATCTACGAGGGTCGATCCAGAAATAAATGTCCCACCAATTTTACAAATAGACAAAATTTTTCATTCTCAGAAATTTATATCGTTGGAAAGATGCAACTTTCCCCTATTTTTCTACATTATCGCCATCTATTTCTACACAGTTTTGTAGACGGTGCTCCAATTTGTGTCTCCCAATATCATAGAACTACGCCGCCTAACCGTTGAGGAAACATTTAACCCCTTCTTTGACTTCATCGACACTAAGGAATCGTTGGTCACTCAAGTGTTCCTATAACTTGGGGGAAAAGTGATAATCACTAGGCGCGAGGTCCGGACTGTAAAGGGGTGGGGCATGACATTCCACCCTAAGTCTGTCAAAAGTTCCTGGGTTTCGTGCGTTGTCGTGAAGTTGCGTTACACCGGCTGTCAGTCGTCCTTGCCGCGGTGGCAGTGGTTCTGGATAGCTCGCCCGAGTTTTCTGAGTGTTGCAAAATATCTGTCTGAGTTGATTGTTAGGAAGTTAAAGGAACACTTGAGTGTCTAACGCTTCCGTAGTGACGATGAAGTAAAAGAAAAGGTTAAACATTTTCCTCCACTGTTTGGCGGCAGAGTTGTATGATATTGAAATACAGAAATTAAAGCACCGTCTCTAAAAATGTGTGGAAAAAGATGACGATTATGTAGAAAAATAGAGGAAAGTTTCATCTTTCCAACGATATAAATTTCTATGAGAATAAAAAACTTTGTCAACTTGTTAAACTGATAGGAGCCATATTTCTGGATCGACCCTACACTCTAAAAACAGCAATTTTAAAAAATGACGAAAAAGTACTTAAATTTCAACATATTGCGAGTCAAAATGGCTCCGACTACTCGTCATTCAAATCCGAAACATTCAAATACTCATCAAATTTTAAAAATCAACAAGTGTGCTCATTTTCCATGTATTTGTGCTCATTTTTGAATATATAATAATTTCAAAATTAATTATTATGTACTCATTTTTGAGTATGAAATAATTCAGCACACTATTTGAAAACATGGGTACTCATATTTGAAACAAAAGATTTCTAGAAAATTTGAAAGCATAAATGTATTCATTTTTGAAAACTTCATTTTTCTCAGTGTAGTAATTAACGAAAGTGGCAAGTCCGTGCCTTCAAATTTATCTAAAACAGCGGTTCCCAACCCATGGGACGCGATCAACAAGTGGGCCGCGAACAGCGTGTTACTGGGATGTGGACACAGGTTGATAATCTGAAACAAGATAAATCTTGGGCAATCATTTCCGTTTTTCGCGAAAATTCACTTATTAGATATACTGTCACTCAGAAACTCTCCCTGGCTCATCGCCACTAAGGAACTTCAGGATTAAGATTTTTCATATTTCTTAGGAACTTTCACCTATAATTTCCCCTATGAAGAAGAAATCTATTGAATCAGAAGCTTCTAAAATGAAAATTGCCAATGAAACTAGTATTAGCTTCAAGCTTCAAGTTAAAAATGCTCCTCCTTAGCTGAACTGGCATGACTAACTAGTAAATTGAGGCACTTGAATGGCTTTTCGACATCCTACCTATTTGAGTAAGACTTTTCATTGCAGTTTTAAAATATATGTATGGGTGATTCTCCAAAAACCTGACATTTTCCAATCACATTTTTTTTAAATAAAAATCCTGAAAAAAAAATCAGGAAAAGAATTATACTTACTCTTTGTTAGGAACTTACTAAAGGGAAAATAGAGGGAACTCACTTTAACTATGCTGCATCCTCAAAACAGGGGGTCAAATTTTCATGCAGCAAGAAACTGACAAGCAGCGCCAGGAGAGTTACAGAATGAATTTCTTCATGGGTTATTTAAAATTTAATTACAGTAATAAAGGAATAACTGAAGCCTAAATCAAAAAGTAAGATTATTAAATGACAAAACAAAATTATGTAAAACCTCCCTTAACGAACACCCCATATAGGTTTTTCCATATTATTCACTCTGAATAGCTTACACTCCGAATAATGGACATTCATTTCAACGAAAAAAAAATCGATTGCTAGATTAAAACTTTCTTTAAATTAGCCATGCACAGTATAAAAAAATTTACAAAAAGAAAAGTTACCTCCTCATTACCGTGAATCATTTTATAGTTCAGGAAATACAAACATAAAACAAAAAGGGAATCAGCAGCTCGCAACTCCAGAGCTCGAATACCGCTACCTTGCGGTGATTAACAATACTAAAGAAAAAGGTAAAACAGTCCATTCCACGTGTTTTCTTTGGGGTAAATTACAGGCTTTAGATAGTTTATAATGTAATGTAATTTCAGAAGAATAGAAAAGAAAGCTTCTCACAAACACGATGAAAAATTACTGTCATTCACTAAGCGTTAAAGCAAGTTTAAGTTACGGCATAGTGGCTGCAGCGCCCCCTATATTTTATTGGAGTTGCGAATATTAATAACATATATTTCATCTTTAATTTAAAGCAACAGCGAAATTTAAAGCAAATTCACTTACCTACTCGAGCAACATTTAGATAAACAAATGTCTAAATACTAAATCTCTTTTGGAACGCTTCGTCTGAACAAAAAAAAAAAGTAAATAAATAGAACTATTCCATTGATTCATTTTTTACTTATAGTTGCAAAATTTAACTTTTTTTTTTCAATTAATTCGCAACTCCAACGCTCGAATACGCTACCTTGCGGTGATTTACAAAATTGCCGAAAAAACTAAAACATTGCCACATTGCGTTCCACGTGTGTCTGTTGACGTAAACACAGGCAGTTTGTTCTGAGAATTTATTAACGCAATCGATGTGTCTTAGATTGCTTTCAGCTGCAGAAATTGTTTCGTCCCTTAGTAGTATTCTCGAGCTTCTCAAAATAATGTTAGTTTTCCTTTTTTCCTTCTAAAAAGTGAGTTGATTGAGAAATGGTGAAAGCGTTAACACAAGAAAACTTCGGATTAACAAAATTGGATAACATTATACCAGGTAAAAAATTTTATTGTTTTGTGTGAATTTGTAAGAATATGGGTTTTTTTTTTTTAATCTTAAATTAATTTAACTAACCATATTTTACAGCAGCATTTAGTTGGAATGAACAATTAGCAAAATATTTTCTTGAATATCTTATCGTAGAACAAAATGAAAAATGTTTAACCGTGAAAGAATTTACGTTATTGCTTTTATTCTCAGCTGAAAGGTTTCGCCAAATTTGTTTAAGGTTATAGTTTTAGTATTGCGCGAGCAAAGTACCCTTGGCGAGATTCCGCGTGTTAGATAAACCATTTTTAATTTTTATCATGAGTGGAATAAAATGGTAGAAAGATTACAGAATTCGATAAGTAAAAAGAAATAATAGTAGATCAACTGAAAAGAAAACTACCACCATATATCCGTGAGAATTTTGTTGATGATCTGCATAGCATGACATAATTAAATCATAACTAAGAAATTTGAAACATTCGAAACACAAAAATTTTTAATTAACCGATTGGGGAATTTGAGAAAAATAACTCAGCTACAAATGCAAAACAATAAGCGCTAGCCAAGCAAGGCAAAAAAGTGTCATCTTCTTTTGATAATAATTCGTAATGTCATATTAAATTTTCTAGCATTAATTGCTATTCTTGTCAGGCCACACTTATTATTTAGTTTTATCAAGAATTGATAAATATCGAATTCAACATCGTGGAACTGGCTGCTTTGAACTACGAATTACGTAGTTTGCATTAATTTCTAACGTTTTTAATGCTTCTTAAATTCTAATTTCTTTCTACGTGGACCAGAACATCAACAAGACTTTGAAAATTAATTTTAAAAGAATTAAAAGAAAAAATTATGCATACGGACAACAAGGCTTATAATCATTTTCTTCCTTACCACGTGCGTTTGTTTTACCTTTTTCGTCCGCCATTAGAAAGTGGCTACAGTGCCCCCTGTAGTTCGTTGGAGTTGCAAATATTATTTTCAAACTAATTTAATGGAAATAAATCCTTCAATTCTGCGGGATGGATTACCAATGCGTGAGAAATAATGCTAGGGGAGTGATCGTTTTAGAACAGGAGTTTGACTTCTTTTAGGACAGGTGTATGACACTTTTTTCAGGACAGGAGTATGACAATTTCCATACAATTTGCCTGTTACGTACGCCCAGGATTATATTTAAGTTAAATAATGTTATTTTTCAATTCTAACCTTTTTATTGAACCACACACTATGAGTAGAGTTAAAATTTTTCATTTATTTAAAACAGGAATATCGTCCAGGAGAATGACAACGAAAATGTTTCATACCTTATTCTTGAACTGCGAAATTTTAATGAGCAGACAAATCATATTAACAAAATACTTAAGGAATCCAACAAAATAGTGATAATAAACAGGTTAATAAAATAACAGATTAAAATTTACTTTTTTTATCTATAATAATTGAACTCATTCCTAGGACAGGAGATTGACATGAAAACCTGGGGACAAAGTTTAAAACGATGTACCATGATGATTTAAATAATTAAATTTATTTAAAGAATGTTATTACCTTTACATTTAAGTATGCTTAATTTCGGTCTACAAATTGGATTTGTGAAATGTTGATATAAAATTTTTAAATAATTTAAATTAATTTGAAAAACGCATGGGGACACGCCAAAAGTGTGACTTTATGGTTATTCAAATTTTTTGAAGAAAAAACTAAGTTAGTTATTGTTTTAATAAGAGTAGAATAACATCAGATAAGTTATTTCTAACTATTAAAAAAACTAAAACACTTTCTGGGTTAAAGAAATTTTGTGTTAGTCTACGGGGACACAAAATTGTTAGGATTTTGGAGAATCACCCATATGTGTAGAAATGTATTGAATGTTGAAAATTATTTGAGACTAAAACCATCCAGTTTCAATCCAGGTATCAACTCTCTCGTAGAGGAAAAACAACGCTAAAAATCCCATGGAACTTTATGATTTGTTTTTGAGTTTCCTTACAGCTATGCCAGCTAAGTGAAAGCAATAAAGTTATTTTCTTCCTTGAAAATTATTTTGAAAATTGTTCCTGTACAGTATATTTATATCTGTAGTGCAATATAAGGGAAGTAAAGGGATTAACATCTCCAGAACTCTTGTTTTTAACGCACTCTCAGTCTTAATTCGGTATATTATTTACACTTAAGGAGAGTTATGAATAGGTGCCCCCTCCCCAAACACACACATACAGAGTGTAAATTGTGGCTGTGTAAGTAAGTTATAGTAGTTAGTGAGCCTCAATCGCGTTTTCTACAAAACTGGTGGACCGCACTATCAAAAAGGTTGGGAAGCGCCGATCTAGGAGGTCGGGACAAAGCGTTTACACTCAATGTACATAAATTTTAAAAATATCAAAAATCACGAATACGTATATGGATTTTAACTACACACTAGTTTCTGAAAGCCAGGGGAGAAATTGCCCTCCTTCCACCCTTCACTAAATAACGGAGCTGATAAGCGAAGGTCAAAACCTGTTTTACTTTTTTGTTCGTACTTTCTATTTATTTGTGCAGTAATCCTGTTTACATTGCTTTTAAAGATTTGCTATACATTTTTTTTTTAAACGCATTGGTCAACAATTGCCGCTGTTTTGAATTGAAGGCTTACCTTCATTTTAGCTAGAAATTACTTTAAAACAAATAAAATACACATTCTAGTTTCTTCTTGCAAAATTTGAACGCATTTCATCGGATCCCGGAAATTCAGAGCTTTCTATCAATATATAATGCTAATGTGTGCGAACATTTTTTTTCCACCATCATTTTAAAGGAATTATAAAAAAATGTATTCTTAAAATTGGAACAAACTGAAAATTAGTTGTTAAATAATTGATTTGATTTAAAAATATTACATTGACACCAGGTGAGAGGTTTTATACCAAATTTCAAAAGAATCCAATCACAGGAAGTGAGAAAATTTCCATGATTGGTAAAAATTTCCAAGATTCCGTAGTAAATATACAGATAGATACATGCAGGCGAAGCAATCGAAGCATGTTAAAAAGCTGACCAAGTTACCTTTGTTTATTATTTTGCATGTTTGTTCTCTTAAATTCAATCGAGCAATACTAAATTTTTATGTTTTCGACAAAGAGAAGAATTTCTGAAAAATATTAGGCTTATTATTCGCATTCAACAGGTTAATAAATGATGCGGGCCATATCCTAGTTGGTGAAAGTTGTGGCATATTTCTGTTTTTTTTTTTTTTTTTTTTTTTTTTTTTTTTTTTTTTTAAGCAAATTTACAATTAATGTTCTTTGTTGCCGGAATACTGACACAAAGATTACTTGACTGCTGCATGGTGATGCATAACCAGTAGCGGTACATCTTTAAAATTTCCTTCTTATTTAGGAGAACAATTTGCAAACCAAATGCTTTCAATTTAGAACATTAAGATCAACCAATAATAATCAAGGGAGTCGAAAGGAAAATGAAAACTCTGGGGCTTTTAGAGCCATCGACGTCGACTCCGACGCCTGTTACCTAAATATGTCCTAATATGACTACACAATTCCGACTCTTTTTCCGCACCGCTGCAGGAGTTGCGGAGTTTTAGAGAAAATACCCGATTCTCTTGGAATTTTAAAGTCTGAGCCCTTTGACTTCTTACTCCGACTCCATTACTCCAGAGTCAGACCTACTCAGATTCCTCAGCCCTGATAATAATTACGTGTCAACAGAGTTTTTAAATATGTTCAGTGGACGCCGTTTAATTGAATCAGTGGTAAATTCAATCAACCACTTTAATGAAGCAAATCATCAAAAACAGAACAAAATTCAGGTTTATTGATACAGCCACGTTATGGAATCAAAACTGCTCAGAGCAAACGTGATTCATATAAGCGGCGACTACTGTATATCGAAGTGCAAATGAATCAAATCGTCAAAAACAGAACAAAATCCGGCTTTGTTGATACAGCCGGTTTATGGAATCAAAACTGCTCAGAACAAACGTGATTCAGATAAGCGACGACCACTATATATCAAAGTGCAAATGAATTGAATCGTCAAAAACAGGACAAAATCCAGCTTTATTGATACAGCCGGTTTATGGAATCAAAACTGCTCAGAACAAACGTGATTCATATAAGTGGCGACCACTGTATATCAAAGTGCAAATGAATCGAATCGTCAAAAACAGGACAAAATCCAGCTTTATTGATACAGCCGCTTTATGGAATCAAAACTGCTCAGAACAAACGTGATTCATATAAGTGGCGACCACTGTATATCGAAGTGCAAATGAATCAAATCGTCAAAAACAGAACAAAATCAGGCTTTATTGATACAGCCGCATTATGGAATCAAAACTGCTCAGAACAAACGTGATTCATATAAGCGGCGACCACTATATATCGAAGTGCAAATGAATCAAATCGTCAAAAACAGAACAAAATCCGGCTTTATTGATACAGTCGCTTTATGGAATCAAAACTGCTCAGAACAAACGTGATTTATATAAGCGGCGACCACTATATATCAAAGTGCAAATCAGTTAAATTAGATCAAATAAAACTTGACTTATCTCCAATCCCGTCCCCCCCCCCCTTTTCTTCTAGAGATTTGCCACTGTAAAAGCTGATAAGCAAATAATAAGTACTGATTAAACTACTTTTCAAATTATGATCACAAAAGTTAATTTTTTTATTTATTTATTTATTTATTTTTTTTTTGACTTTATAATACAAAATCTTTGCTCAATCTGAGCAAATAAAAAATAAACTTCTAGAATGAATAACGTACCTTAACGAAACAAAATGGCTCTATTACCTAATTTCACTCACCAAATACCAAAGCACCATCAGCATTAATATAAAAACTCATTTAATATTTAGCCCTTAAATCTCGCAAATACAACACATTCAAAAATCATTAATATTGTTGGAACTTTCCTTGTATGATTGATCATCCGTGCACCTACGAGTGATGTTGTCAACTAGGAATGAAGACATATGACAGATAAAGAACATCCTTTATGAATTTTTGAAAGAAGAATAAAGATATGTTCAAGGCAGTAAGAATAATCTAATATTCGGCGAAAGATATATCACTTGGAAGCAGGCTTGATGCACTTCCGGGCATTTATGAAATAACATTTCTAAGGATATATAACTGGCTGATAAATCACATCAAAACGGAAATGCAAAGGTAGTTATTTACATATGATATACTTTCAGGCATTTCATGAAGGCTTAGAAGCATTTATCATTTTTTGGAGAAAGTACATTTTCATAATATATATTAAATCGTTACTGGGTATAAATATTTTATTTAAAGTAAGACAAAGGAAGTGTATTTGCCAGAAGCTGACAGTTAATTTTATGTTTCGCAATTTACTGCAGCTTTATCATTTGTTTCTGGTGTAAAATTCTTTAAATATTGCGATTTCTTTTTAAAGATTATGCGCTGGAATCCAGACAAACTTTCCGATACATACCATATAAATAGATAGATAGACAGACAGATGTATTTATATAATCCTTTAAAAAAAAAAGAAACGAATATAAAATCTTAATGTGGAAAATAATCTTCGAATCATAACAATAATTTTAATTAGCACTTGATTGGATTAGGTACTTTCAGAACACATATTTGGGATTTTAGAAAACATTATGTCCAGTTTAGAAACTATTAGAAAATTAGTGACTACAAGGTGATGGCCGAAATAAAAACGGCCTAAAAAATATGATTCACATGTTTTGCGGTACACTTTTGTTTTGATCACCGTGTACATATATGAGGCAATGAGAAGCAAAGGGATGTAAGTGGACATTTTCAAGATTTGAGTAAAACGCGTTTAATGATAACGTCCCAGGTAGACTTTCATTGAGTTTTTTTTATAAATCATTCTATACAGCAGCAACTACCAGGGTAGTCTATCATTTGCCCCAGTATTGTCATTTACCCCAGAACAGATGAGAGATTCACCTACTATTTGCACTGGTCAACTCCAAATTTTTAATTTTGCTACTTACATCCCTTTGCTTCTCACTGCCTTATATGAGAAAATTAGTCGGAAAAAGGATCTCCTTACAAATGTTTACAAATTATTTTCCATCCAGCTTTGGAGAAAAAAAAAGAGTGTACGCAGTGGTTGAGCCGAAACATTAATTAAATCAAAATCTATGCAATAATGAAAAAGATTCAATAGAATATTGCTGTTTTAGATCTATTTCAATAAATAACAGTCTTTTAGGTGAAGATTTTCTCACACATGAAGTAGTCATGGTATGGTTTTCAAACGAAAAAATATTTGAAATTTTCGCATTTGAGATTTATATTTTCTAAGATAGCTTATTAAATTTCATGAAAGTTTAAATTTTCACAAAATAGTTTTTTATTCTATAAAGCGATTTGAAGAATTTTTCACAAAATTAAACATATTTGCACCTTATCATAGATGAAACATTTCAATGATAATTGCAGTTGGAAAACAGTTGATTATTGCAGCAAAAAGAAAACAACCTCAAAGCGAAAAACATTTTTCTATCTCCAATATATTTGCTAATTTGAAAAAAAAATTCTTCAAATAAAGACTTGGAAATAAATTCTAGCAAATTCTTCTAAAGGACATTATAAAATCAAGCTGATGTGTGCCTCATATGACTTCCTTTTACTCCAATTTAATGTCATTTTCCCATTATTGGTAATTTTAATGTGATTCAATAGTTTACTCTCTAAATATCACCAACAATAGCTAAATTAAAACCTGATTTTAAAAAAAAATCGCCAAATTTGTCGCCAAGTTGGTGACAAAACTTAGCGACCAAAAGACGGGCGATATATCGCCAAGTGTCCGCCAAATAGTAACACCACTAGAATTTACATCAAAATTAACAATGATTTCCCCCCAAAAAGGGGCAAACGACCATCTTAGAAACACCCGAATACAACCAAAAGGGTAGGTGCACAACTGGACCCCATTAGGAGTCTACGTATCAAATTTCAACTTTTTAGGACATACCGTTCTTGAGTTATGCGACAGACATACGCACATACATACGTACATATGTACATAGAGACGTCACGAGAAAACTCGTTGTAACTGACTCGGGAATCGTCAAAATGGGTCTTTTGCGTGTCTATAGGTTCTTAGGCACTTATCCACGCTTGGTCGAGTTGAAAAAAAAACTCAACATTCATTCGGGGGTGAGCAAAATGGAAATTAAGGTCGATTTTTGAGTGAAAATTTTTTTGTGAATACAATACTTCATTTTCTGTAAAAGAAAGTAACAAAGTAATATGTCTGATTTTGAACTTGCAACTGTTCATCTAAATGATTTTTTTACATCACAAAGACTACTGTAATCTTACTTCGTTATTCTAAGACCTTTAAGAAACAGTAATTGTACATCTAGTCTAGAAGGTAGTGTACTACATTTTTTCTTCTCTCATCCAAGAACAGCTTAAATTCGTTTTTCCTTTCCAAACTCATAAGCTGCAGCTTCCAGTTGAGAACCTCTTACTAGAAATGAAGACAGTAAAATACTACCAGTAGTTAATTCTGGTATTCCTATGCATAAATTTTAGAATGTTTTTCTCGCTCTAAGTGTTTTAATTTAAGCAGTTTCACTAACTTATTCGTTTTTCTTAGTTTAAAAAAACTAATTTATTTATAATATTCATAATTTATTTTCACTTCAACTTCAGTATGCTGTTCTTTTACATTATTTTTTGAATCAATGTTATTTTTCTCAAAAATACTATTAGAAAAGTGAAATATATTCTCAGCATTTTTAACTGTATTTTTCACCCTGAATGAAATACGCTAATGCCTATAAAATTGCTTCCTAAGTCCAGCTACTGATCTTATTTATTTGCAGTTTTTTTTTTTTTTTTTTTTTTTTACTCAATTGGGAAATTTTTGATTTGATTCTGTATTATTCAAAATATGAATGTCATAGCTTTTTGTTTAATTCCTTTGTTAAATAATTTCACCACCCCGGAAAATGAATCACAAAAAATCTTTGAGATTAGCATTTGAATGCATGTTTTCTTTTTTTTTTTTTTTTGTTATAACGTAGGATTCAATGGATAACTCTCTACGTATCGCCAATAGCGCCAAATTGAAACCAAATTCGAAAAATTATTTTTTTGCCAAATTTGTCGCCAACCTGGCAATTTATCGCCAAATTAGCGATTTAAAGCTTGGCGATTTATAGCCAAATGTTCGCCACATTATGACATCACTAGATTTTGCTTTGAAATTAATTGTGATTTTCCCCCAAAAAGGTGTAAAACACTCCTTTTGGAATATCCGAACGCAACCAAATGGGGAAGTGCACAGCTAGACTTCACTAGGAGTCAACATACCAAATTTCAACTTTCTACGACATCCCGTTTTTAAGTTATGCGACATATGTACATTTCTTTGTACATACATGCATACATACGTACATATATACGCAAATACTGACGTCAAGAGACTCGATGATCGTCAAAATAGACATTTCGAGCGTCCACACGTTCTTAGGAGTATATGCCCGTGCGGTTGGTTCCCACGTTCATTCGGAGATGAGTAAAATGGAAAATTAGGCCGAAATTTAAGGGAAAATGTTTTTGCTTACACAATACTTCGTTTACTATGTAAAAGGAAGTAAAAAATAAAGAAAACAAACTACACAATCGTGCAAAAGCTATACAATTTTTTCCATTTAACATTTCGCACTTAAGTCCAAAATTCTGCAAAAATACTTATTTTAACGAAGAAAGTTTAAAAAGGGGACGGTCGTTTTATTTGAGTCGGTGCTAAACTTATTAATGATGCCTGGAACTTTTTCAAGAAGCATTCCCGAAGAATGCTCTCCAAATCATCTTCATAAATCTGCCTTTTGAAGAAGGAGAAAAAGTGAATTAATTCAGCACGTGCCCAGAATCGATTGCAAGCTTCAATGCGATGGAATAATGCATCCTTGAATTAAGCCGGCGCGGTAAAATTAGACGAGAAACGGTGCAATTGTCCCTCTTTTGGAATGAATAGAATTAAATTGCGTTTGTATATTACCTTGCTAGTAACTAACAATGTTTATGACATCTACTGGGAAATTGAATCGTTGATTGCAATTTCAATTAATTTGAATTTATTGTTTTTTCCTATCAAAAAATTTTGTTTTTAATGTTTGGGATTTTTTTTAGTATATAGTACTTAATAAAGAATTGCTTCACTAATGGCAAAAAGTGACTAGTTTATGCTGAACTGTGCAGCAAAATTGCAGATTTTCGTGAATATAGATTAGGGTGCGTCTTATTTTTAAAGTTATTTTTTCATGAGGCACCCTCTCATTTTGTTCCTTTGGATGAAAAAAGTTTCTCATATCTGAAAAATAAAAATTGAATAATATTAAGAGGGTGCTACCACTGCTGCAAAATTTGTCAACTCTCTCTCTCTCTTTTTATTATTTTTTTAAATTTATTTAGTTAATCTGGATAATAAAAAGCAATCAGTGAAAAGTTTGCATTGTCACATGGAAGTAACAAAGAGAAAAATTACAATATTGCTGAATGTCAAAGACCGAAAGTGCAAACCTGTGATATGAATGGCATTACCAAACTTTCGGATGCTTTTTTGACATTATTACATAAAATGACAACCATGAAATGCTTATCATTTTCTTGTATATGTAAGAAATAGGTATTTGTGTTATGTTAAACCTAAGCAACCTTATTTCATGTTGATTAAAAATGTGTCAAGATATATTGGGGAATTGATTTTTACACTATTTTTTTCACAATGAATGTAATTTTAATCACTGGTAGCACCCCCTAAATTATATTTAAATTCTATGAAACTTTTATGTGTGTATTTTTTCATCAAAAGGAAGCAATTAAAGGGGTGTCCCATAAGAAATTCTAAACTTTTTTAAAAAGTGCATTATAAGACACACTTTAATATAGATATTTAAGTATGTATGGGGATTTTTACCTTGAAATCGATCGATATGTGAAAAATATGAACACACTTTAAAACATCGAGAAGCAAAAGAATGTATGTTCCAAAATCTAAAATTTAGATATAGCTAGTTGAGTAAATTACTAAATTAATACTAAAATTTAGATATGACTAGTTGTAGAAACTCTCCTCAGTTTAAGAATAAGATATGGTTGTAGTATTTCAGGTATAGGGGTGCTGCTATAGAGCATGATTTAAGAAAACTTTCAATGAAAGCTTACCAATGGTTTGAGCTTTACATGCGTTTTACTCAAAACTTTAAAAAGTACAGTTACATCCCCTTGCTTCTCACTGCCTCAAAGGATACCACTGGGATGCGAAACCTGCCACTAGGATAAAAAAGACGAAACATACAGATAGTAACAGTAGACAGAAAATAAAAATGTTTATGTAGGATAAATGACTAGTTATAAGCAGCTAACAGTACAAGGTTTACATGAAATACACTGCCAGCTCAGTCATTCCAGTCGAGGATTGCAGTTTCGTGCTTATTAGCACTCATCAGCCCGGCATAGGAAGTGACTGAGCTTGAGGTAGAAAACGTTTCAAGGAAGCCAAGAGTGCCAAACAAACTGGTAGCTAATATAGAATTAGTTCCGACCAGACGAGTGACCGAAGCAATGGTTCGGTTCAACTAACGGATTGAAGGCAGGGCATGGTAATTTCAGTAAATTACTGCCCTATAGCCAGGACTAAGGCAGAAATACATGAAATACATCGCATGTATTAGGTGGTAGGCAATGATAATTTCATTATCGATAGCATTCTTCACTTTCATGTGTCAGATGACTTGCATGTCTTTTCCTTGCGAAAAAGCCTTGCGAAGAGTTTGAATCATTCTTCAAAGAGTGTGTCTTCTATACAACCAGATTTAATGCAACCATAAGCAACTCCATAACATAAGGGTTTCAGAATATAAAACTTTCGATAAAATTAACAACTTACTTCAGAGAAAAACTTGTAAGAAGAAAAAGTTAATTTCAGTCTATGTCATTAAGCCTAACATTATACCCATTCCACCCCACTTAAAAATTTTAAACATATTTCTTAAAATGTACGGAATTATTTTTTTCATTTGACAAAGGAGACTTACTTAAATGAAAATAACAGTAATAGAATGCTATCTAAATTCAAACAAAATCATGAAAACAAAGTTTCAAAGACATCAATTAGTTTTGATTTTTACAATGTAACTTTCAAGAAGGCTGCCACTAAACTGATTGTTTCCATTCATTTTTTTCTTGAACCAAAATAAAGTCAAACTATTGTAAATAACATGAGGGTTTTTATTTTTCAAAAATTGGAATTTTTTTCTCTGTAACTCAAAGATTAATAAACTACCCATTCCACCCCACCTGACCCTATGTAATTTTTTTGCTGTTGTTGTTTATTCTACTATTTTGTAGATTATTTCATTCTATGTTTAAACAATTGAAACTATTGTAATTTTTTTGAAAAAGGCTCATAATAGCAACTTATCTATATCTCATTTTAGAGCTTTATTTAAATTTTCGTTCTAAATTTTAAATATTTTTAAATAATCTTTTTTTTTTTGCGCCGCATTTACTAACCCAATACAAACCAAAATCTCGAATTTTTCTACTAAATTTTAGGCGGAAAAAAAGATACTCATATTTACACCTTTCCTCTAATCTGTTTCGCTTCTATCCATTTTGCAAACATTTTCTAATTGCTTTCAACATTTTTTTTTCTTTTTTTAAATCATGCTTGCCAAAAACGTTGTTGCAAACCAAATTTGAACAGTTTTATATGTTTTTATAATAGTTTCCTACTACTTTTTGTGCTTATTACGTAACAAATTACTAAGTATGAGATACTGTTACTTGGCGAAGGCAAATGGAAAAATGTTCAAATGGCAATATCTTTTGACGAATGTCTCCACTTCCATTAGCTAACATCTTTTTGTTTTGTAAAAATCTTTGTATCCCCGAAACAAGTGCTTGCATTTTTTTTTTTTTTCATCTTGTGTGCTTATAACAAATATTTAAACACCCCCCAAACATTACAAATAAATAGGTGATTTTTACTTTTATGTAGTAACTACAAATGATTTTTTAAATGCAGTACAAATTTGCTAATTTTACCTCGAAGTATTAATGATCGATTTGTATTTCGGTATTTGAATTGCTATGGCTATGTCAAATGTGGTAACGGAAATTAAAAACTCACTTAAAATAAGAAATAGCATTCTTCTTCACTCAAAAGGCGAACTAATATGCGACTCAAAAGATGCGAAAGAAGATAAGAATATATACATACCTTGTGTCTCTCCTACGTATTTCGCCATAAAACCTCATTTGAAAACAACTCCAATTTCAGTTCTAAAACTGTAGCAACATACGTCAATTTTGACGTCATCGAACGTCATTCTTCTTTCCCTGTATATCTGAAACTTGATTGGGCGATTTAAAGGTACATTTGATGAAACACATTACAAATGATAATGATCGTTTCCATTAAATATTTTACTCAATTTAAAACTGTAATGCAGAATAACATTAATTCAATGTGTTTATTGTTTTTTTTTATTTAATTTCACTATTTTAGTACAAATTGATGATTTATCTGATAAGATACTGTTCGTTAAAACATATATTCGGTGAACGTGTAAGAAAAAATTTCCAGAATTTTTTTCATTTAGTTTCCCTATACAGAATAAACCGACCAGTGAATGAATATGAAAGTGCAACTTTATTTTCAAACATTCATAAAGTCTTTGAAAACATTGAGCTTATAACAGAAAAAAGAAAACATTTTAATTGATATATGGAATTACTTTTAAACTGTTTCAAGATATTTAACGGTTCAGAGTCAGGTTTTTAGGGTTTTGAAATGTTAACAGCTGCACTGACTCAGTCGGCGCCCCAGTCAATGGGGTACACATCAGCCAATGGACAAACGCAGCATTTTCTTTTAAGCGGTTTTTTTTTTTTTTTTTTTTTTTTTTTTTTTTTGAGCAATCACGATTGCTTATTGCTTTTATTTGACTGTTTTTGGCGTGCTATCATTTTATTTTCCCACCGCCACCCATCACCGTCGACCGGCTCCTCACGATGCTGCTCTTATAGCGAAAGCCGTCTCCAGGTTGCATCCATGTCCTACACACACGCGCATACACACACACAAACACATACACACAAACATATACACACACAAACACATACACCTACACACACCTACACACATACACAAACACATACACACACGCATACATACAGACACCTACACACACACACAACTACCCACACATTCATGCCTGCACACAGACACAAACACACATGACTACACATACATGTACATACCCCTACACGCAAACACACACGCCTACATACACACACTCGTGATTGCAAAAAACATAATTTGAATTCAAGATGTCAAAATTCATTTTTTTTTTTTTTTTTTTCAGCAGATGCTCATTTACTAGTCTGTCTATCCTATAAGATTTCAAACGATCCAGTTTTTGATAAACTGGCGTAATGTACAATTATATTTTTCATTACATTATATGTTTCACACGCTCTACAGCGTAAAAAACCAAATAAGTTGTTTTTTTAATTTAGACAAGTTAAACACATCATTGAAAGAATGCTAAATGTCATTTTATGGATTTGTCTTGTTAAAGTTGTATATTCTTGAGCATCACATTTAATTCAATGCTTTGCCGTTAATTAACATCACATGTTTCATGCTATGGCTTAATCTGAAAAATATTTGGGTTTGAAGCACCAGATAAATATAAATTAAATATAATGCTTGAATATCATATTTTTTTCATGTCACTGCGTAAATTTTATTAGATATTCATCTTCGTAGTTTTTGCAGAGCTTTCATTGGATGGTTCATTTTAGGATAGAACAGGAAAAATTACCGAAATTTGCCCACAATTAGGATACATGCAAAAAAGAAACAACGAATTTAACCGATAAATATATCAAATACGTAGATAAAATATAAGTTGCAAGAAATGCAGCAAAATTTAATAATAATAATATGTAGTAGATGCTTTGAGATCATATTATCCATAACTTCCAACTGCTGCGAAAATTCTGTAGCAGAATTCGTTAAAATCTGCTTCAAAAACTCAGTGCAATGCAATTTAATGACGTAATATAACAGTTTTGTGACTTTACATAAATTATTATTACAGATTTCAATAACCTTTCACGAATTCCTAAAAGCTTTTTTTTTTCAATTGTAGGGGTCGCATGCAAGGCGGTGGTGACATCAACTCGGCACTGGGTATCTTACCAGACAAATTGAAGACAGAGCTTGCCTTGCACGTCAATCTCAAGACACTAAAAAAAGTAAGATGTAGTTTTATGATATCCCTTTGTGATGACCTTTACATGAATATTGTTTTAAAAAAGGCATTCAGTATCCGTAAAATTTCATACAGAATAATATTAAATTTTCATTTGAGTATCAAAGAGAAACAGAAGTGTAAAAAGAAACATTTACATTTAAATCATTCCATAGTTGCCTATGTTGCTAATGTCAGTTAACTAGACTACTAAATGAGATTTCAAAATAGATTACGCAATGCATAACAAATACAGTATTTTAAATACTATTTAATGTCCTCGATCATAGTTATGATGCAGGGCATGGATTTGGTGGCCAGAAAATCCCTGAAAATACCCTTAAGAATGTAAAAGATACACTTAAAATCACATTTATTTTGAACTTTAAAAAAAACTCCTCATTTAGTTCAATAAGAATTTACACTTATTTCTCTTGAATTTACATATTATTAAAATCACAACCTACGCATCAAAATATCTATATTAAGAGAAAGTGTGATATGATTTTCATTCATATTTGAAATAGATATTAAATGTTAAAATGACGAAAGACTAAATAAAGGAAAAGTACTTGATTGTGCGTTCCCACGGTTGTCATGGAATTGGTAAATAGCTAGTCATGGTGATTCTATCTAAATGAGGGGGAGAACGGAAAACCTAATGGGCATGTTTTGTTCATTTCAATGTGACTCGTCTTAATTTAGAGGCTAACACACTTCTGTAACGGCAAAATGTCTTTTGAAAGCTAACAGATCGGATTTTTACCTTTCCATCTTGTCGTTGATCAGATAGTACCTTCTTTTTTAGAAAAAAAAATCAGATTGTTTTTGAACCGTTACAAGAATCTAAAATCGCATAGGACTATTTAGTATGATTTTTTTTTTTCAGATGCAAAAGACTGTCTCTTGTCTTAAAGTAAATTTTTATATCTTTTTAGCGATGCGATTGCTACCTGAAACTGAATAGTAAATCTCAGTTGAAATGTAAGGAAGTTTTAAAAAGGAGTTAGTTTTCCCAATGAATTTATGTGAGTAATATATGGTCCTTAAAAGAAGGTTTGAGAAGTTATCGAGAGTCACAATATAAAAGATAGAAATATAAACTTTTCTTACATGAAATAACTGCATACGAAATAACTTATAAAATATTAAAAAGGTCTAATAAAAGAGTAAAATTTAACTAAAATATAAAAACATACATCAAACAAATTTTTGAAAAACCTAAAATCTTTTAAAAATGCCCAAAATGCATACATCGGCGTTTTGGAATTTTTCTTATGGCTGTGTGAAAGCCCAATTAGCCAACTTTGTTAGCAATATATACGGGCTTAATGTGTCTGGTTGTTCAACGCATAATATCGCATCGAATAAAGTTGCTGAAAAACCTTTCTACCAGTTTGATATACAGATTAGTATGAAAGAATATTTTTTTAGTTGCAAATGCTGAATGGGTGAGCCTTTTGGAATACGAAAAACATCTAATCGGCAATCCAGTTTGTGCCACATATTGGTATGTACCACTCAAACTAGTATCACAATAGTCAGCAGTTTGTAACGCTGCACTATTTTGTAATATCAATGTTAGTGGTGTAATGCTGCTCAAATGCGTTCTTCAAGTTCTAATAGTGTTTTCGGCATCGATGGTTAATAAAGTGTATCTGAGGTATCCCAATAAAAAGAAAATGAACGTCGGAAGGAACAAACTGGATTGAATTATACCGGAGTGGGGCATGTAAAGAGCAGTAACCTTCAAATTTATCATTTTTTCATTTTCTTTCTTTTGACTTCCTTTTACAAACGAGCTGATGTGTGCATCACATGACTTCCTTTTACTCCAATTTAATGTCATTTCCCCATTATTCGCTATTTTAATGTAATTCAATATTTATTCTCTAAATATCACCAACAATGGCCAAATTGAACCAAAAAAAAAAAAAAAAAACTCCGCCAAATTTGTCGCCAAGTTGGCGACAAAACTTGGCGACCAAAAGACTGGCGATATATCGCCAAGTGTCCGACAAATTATAACGCCACTTGAGTTTACATCGAAATTAACAATGATTTCCCCCCAAAAAGGTGCAAAAGACCCCCTTAGGAACATCCGAAAGCAACCAAAAGGGGAGGTGCACAACTAGACCCCACTACGAGTCTATGTACCAAATTTCAACTTTCTAGGACATACCATTTTTGAGTTATGCGAGATACATACGCACATACGCACATACGCACATACACACATACGCACATACATACAGACGTCACGAGAAAAGTCGTTGTAATTACCTCGGTGATGGTCAAAATGGATATTTCGCGTGTCTATACATTCTTAGGCACTTTTCCGCATGTGGTCGAATCGAAAAAAAAACTCAACATTCATTTGGGGGTGAGCAAAATGGAAATTAAGGGCGATTTTTGAGTGAAAATTTTTTCGCGAATACAATACTTCCTTTTTTGTAAAAGGAAGTAAAAAAGGAAGCATTGCATTCGCGAAAAAACTTCACTCAAAAATCGACCTTAATTTCCATTTTACTCACCCCCAGATTGAATGTTAAGTTTTTTTTTCCGATTCGACCACACGTGGATAAATGCCAAAGAACGTATAGACACGTAAAATATCCATCTTGACTATTCCCGAGTTAGTTACAACGAGTTTTCCCGTGACGTCTATATGTACGTATGTATGTGCGTATGTATGTCGCATAACTCAAGAATGGTATGTCCTAGAAAGTAGAAGTTTGGTATGTAGACTCCTGGTGGGGTCTAGTTGTGCACCTCCTCTTTTGGTTGAATTCGGGTGTTTCTAAGGGGGGCTTTTGCCCATTTCTGGGGGGAAATCATTGTTAATTTCGATGTAACTCAAGTGGTGTTACAATTTGGCGGAAACGGCAATGTATTGCCAGTCTTTTGGTCGCCAAGTTTTGTCGCCAAGTCTTTTGGTTGCCAAAAAATCGCCAAATTTCTTGCCAAATTGGCGACCAATTTGGCGATTTTTTTTTTTTTTTAATCTGGTTTCAATTTGGTTGTTGGTGATATTTAGAGAGAAAACTATTGAATCACATTAAAATTGCCAATAATGGGAAAATGACATTATATTGGAGTAAAAAGAAATCATGTGAGGTACACATCAGCTCGTTTTGATCTATTGTACGTTATATTTACTGTACAAGCTTGCTTATTTGGTTTCCGCTGTAAAAAAAAGGCGCGAAAAAAAGTCTAATTCCAACGTTTTCCTATTGTTAGTATTGAATCCAACAGACATTTCTTCAAATATCTCAAATATTCATTTCTGAAGATACTGCCGTTTACCTGTCCATGGCAGTATAGGTCTATCGTGGAACAAAAGGCTCACATATTGAACCTTTGCAACTGAAAAACGAGTTCTTTTTTTCTTTTTCTTTCTTTTTTTTTTTTTTTTATTTCGGGTAACAATTATTTGAACGCATATGTAACTGCTATAATATATTTTTATAACTCTTATTGCTAATACTGTATTTGTCTTATAAAAATGCACCTATAGTTAAATAGTATATTTTTAAAGAGCGAGAAAATATTGCGAGATTTTTTTTTAGTACTAAACGGTGACAAACTTAATGAATATTCTATCACGTAAAACATTCAAGTTTGATAAAAAGAATCAAATTGAGTGCTTAAAATGAAATACCTCAAAGTAGCATCCTTGCAACAAAAAAAAAATTTGAATGAGAAATTAGCTGTAAACTGACGAAAATACTGCTTTCTTTGGGAATTCATTGAAGATGATAACAACTTCCAGCGAAACATGCTGTTCAATAATAAACATAAACGCTACATATTTATCCAATTTTCGAGTTTCACTAATTGCTCCTTTTATTTCATTTTCCAGTCGTGCCTTTCATTCTCTCTTTCATCCGTCCCTCTTCCCCCCCCCTCTTTTTTTTACTTCCTTTTACAAAATAGGAAGTATTGTATTCGAGAAAAAAATTTCACTCAAAAATTGACCTTAATTTCCACATTACTCACCCCCGAATGAATGTTTTTTTTTTCGACTTGACCACACGTGGATAAGTGTCTAAAAACGTATAGACACGCAAAATATCCATTTTGACGATTCCCGAGTTAATTACAACGAGTTTTCTCGTGACGTCTGTATGTACGTATGTGCGTATGTATGTCGCATAACTCAAGAACGGTATTTCCTAGAAAGTTGAAATTTGGTACATAGACTCCTAGTGGAGTCTAGTTGTGCACCTCCTCTTTTGGTTGTATTCGAGTGTTTCTAAAGGGGTCTTTTTCCCTTTTTGGGGAGAAATCATTGTTAATTTCGATGTAAACAAGTGGTGTTGTAATTTGGCGGACACTTGGCGATATATTGCCAGTCTTTTGGTAGCCATTTTTTAATCTGTTTCAATTTGGCCATTGTTGGTGATATTTAGAGAGTAAACTATTTAATCACATTTAAAATACCAATACTGGAGAAATGACATTAAATTGGAGTAAAAGGAAGTCATGTGATGCACCCATCAGCTCTTTTTAGTACAGTTTTTTTAACTTCTCTCTTCTTAAAACCAGGTATTTTTTTAACATCTGCTTCGTCTTCAACGTCTTGACGTTGAAGACGTTTATATCTTTTTGTGCCTTTCACTGCTTTTTTTTTTAATTACGTGCGAAAAGCCGACGTTTTAATTTCTTATCTACTTGACTTCCTCTTTGGTGAACATTGTTAACGCGAAGTTGAAATCATGATGTTTCGGGAGTGGTGGAAGTACCTGGCAAATGCATCATTTTCCATTTTCATTTTAGTTAATAACATTTCTATAGCAATCCCACTGTTTAGTATTTTCCTGTCGCATTTGCTTTCTATTGAACTGGCTTTTAATATGTTGTGAATCCGAATTAAGCAGACTGTCGTATTATTCTGTTGCTTTCGATTAACCTTCCATGCTAAACCGAGACCCCCACATGGGTTGATCCCATGGTGGTTGATGGCGTCGATGGTTAGTGTACGTAGAACATTTTCATACGCAATCGGAAAACCGGTGACACTATTAAAATGCTTCTGGTGAGTGACTGTTGATCTCAAATTAACTGGTCGATCTTTTTGAACAGTGCCTTTGTGTATTGAGGCATGGTTATGAATTTTACAAGATATTGTCGATAATTCAATTTAATTGTGACCCAATTTAAAAATTTTCAAACTGGTTCGGTGATATTCCAAACAGACTGCATTTGACTAGAAATTAGGACTTATTTGCATTTCGAAAAATATTTATACATAATTTACAACACTGTTACATTATGATTCTAATAATCGTTGTAAGATAAGCAATATATTTGTTTAAAATTAGGTACCAATACTCTATTCGGAAATAACCAATTCCATTTCTGATACTCTACAAATATATGAACCGTTATACAAGCAAGTCAACGAAGAACGAGGAAAAACAAAAGAAGTCTGAGGTTCTCATTCTGCATTTGAGTAGTTATGAGAAGTCTCGCAGACGATTTCTATAGTTCGCTGAATATCAAAGCTCGTATAAAACAGATTATTTTTAAACAGTAATACAACTACTTCATTTAATGGTTAAACCAGTTACATTTTATATTTTTTTTAGCGATTATTCATGAATTGTAAGTTACATTTTACGGTAGTTCATGATTTGGATCTGAAAATACTCTTGTATTGAGATGCAAGCAATCCTTTATGGATCATTCCCTGGAAAAACGAAAATTATATCTTGCACATGAGATCTCAAATATCTCGTTAAGCAAATAAGCTAAAAGAGCAATCAACGATTTTTCTTTTCATTTCGTTTTACAGTAAAAAAAGTCTCCATAATTAAACATTTTTTTTTTTTTTTTTTTTTTTTTGTACCATGGAAATTTTTTTGGCTTTTTTAAAAATTTATTTCTTTACTTTATGGAATTTCTAAAAAGTGTCTTTAATTAATCTCATGTGCTCCTATAGGGGGGCACATGTGAACACGATTGAAAAAAGCAGGACGAGCATCATATTTAGACGAAAAAATCGTTATAATGAATCGTTTACGAAAACACCAATTACATTCAAAGGCCTGTAACCTATTCTGTGTGAGTTTGAACTGTACAGTAACTGTCATTAAGAAAATTTTCCGGATTATATAACTCTGCTAACTGTCAAATTTTAAAGCTTCATCGCATAATCTAAATACTGTATCTACAAGAAAAAATCTTATAAGACTAAACAATGCAAAGTATATTTTATAATGTAAAGTTAATTCTTGTTATATAGTGCGATTAAGCTTCAAACAGAATATGATGATGAATTTTAAAATTATTCTAATCTTCAGTTTTTAGTTAACGGAAAATATTTTGGCTTTATTTTGGTTGCAAATATTTTGTACCACTAAAATTTTGGTCATTTATTTAATAGATAAAGAATTTAAAAATTAAAAATAATAAAATAAATAATTAATAATTATGTAATGATAATTAACAATAAATTTACAAACTGACTGCAGCAAAATAATAATTAAAAATCTTTATCTTTTTTACTACTTATATTAAGCCAACACTAATATTTATTTCGCGGAGAGGATATGAGAGCTATTCACATGAGCCCCTACATGTTGTGTTCACAAGTGCCTCGTCAACACTACTTCAGAACTAATTAAAAAATAATAATTTTTTAATCTAATTACAAAATTTAAACATTTGCATAAATTTACGTGAATGTTTATATAATGGTTTGCAATAATTAAATTTAGTTTATTAGTTAGATTAAAATACGTTTTTACACGAAGAAGACAGTGATAGAAGTACATCGGCATCTGCTAAAACGAAGAACCTGTCAAAACAGAAACATAAACTCGCTTTTCGCTCTGAAAGTTTTATCAAGAAGTAGGGCTGGTACCGCCATTACTTGGGATTTTTTAAAGGATTTTTGCTTTACGTTATCCTAGCAAAAGATACGATGTTCACATGCACCAAATGCTCACATGTGCCCCTTCCTTCCCTATGTCTGCAATATTTCTTTCTTAATTTGTGCTCTAAACACATTGTATCTCCCATTTTCCGTTTTTTGCTTTTTGACACAGAACCAAACTAATGGTAATTTTAACTAGCTTAGAAAATTGGCATTTACAGTAAATTGTTAATTTTCTCTTTTCACAGGTGAGCATTTTCCAAGAGTGCCAGCCTGAATTTCTGCATGACTTGGTGCTAAAAATGAAAGCCTATATTTTCACTCCCGGAGATTTAATTTGCAGGAAAGGGGAGGTCGCTCGAGAAATGTTCATCATCGCTGATGGGATCCTAGAGGTGCTCAGGTAATATATTATGTTTTCAGCATCTGATTTGCTACAATAGTCCTATTGTTTTCGACTGCATACTTTTAATAACGTGAGATGAGCCAAAGGTGGACAATAGGGTGTATCTAAAAAAAACTTTTTTCAAAATTGAATTTGTCAAGTTGATAAAAAGATGCCTCTATCAACCCACATATTTCATAAAAAAAATTATCCGAATCAAATAATAGGTGTCCCGCATGAGGCCTAAAGTTTATAATTTTCTTTAAAAAATCAATTTTTTGTTTAAAAATTTTTTTTTAATAACAGCAAAAATGATAAATAGTTTTCAAGTTCAAAAATGTACACAGCAAAGCCGGAGAAAAAAGTAAGGGGAAGAAATTATGATAAACATTTTATAAGTCTCCCGCATTTATTCTAAACTTTCGTGATTTTCACAAAAACAAAAAAGCGTTTTACAAGGCCATGTAGCTTGGTTGGATACAGGGTTTCCAATCCCGAATTCTGTGGGATCCCTATATTTTGCGGGATTAATTCTAGATTGAGAGCAAAATCCTGCGAGGTACCAATCCCGCAAAGATTTGCTATGCAAACGTTTTCCGACTTCTGCCGCTCATAAAATAAATATTTTCACAAGCATCAGTTGAAGTTTGAATCACCTTCCTCGTATTTCTGCAAGAGCACGAAAAACTTTGTACCTCATATGATGAACGATGAAAATGAATTTGTATTCTCATTCGAGGTTTTCACTTTCATACATTTAGCAATTGAGAAAGTGCGTACAAATTTTAAACGTTTTCGAAAACTGTCACTAAAATTTAAAACCAAGAAATATGCGCTTCAAAAAAAATTGAGAAAATGCAGTACAGATTGCAAGATCTGCTGTATTAGTCAGAATACAATGTTGGAATGCTTCAGGAAGCTTATTGAAACACTCAAAATTCGACTTGCTAAAAGTGTACAACATTTTTCTCCGAAGAAGAAAGCTGTGAAAAGCCTGACATTGCTTTATAACTTGTAGAAAATGTCTGCCAATATCTTTGTCACTGTGAAGATATTATTAATGTGGGTGGTGCCTTGAAAATTATGTTGGATGAATTAATGAGTTGACTAATCTGCAATATTTGGCCAAGAGGCGGCAGAAATTTGGATGAAGCACAGGATGACTCGCAGTACGTTAAGCGGCTCAAGGTTTTGAATGTGTCTTTTAAGTGAGAGGTAAAATTAGCGAAGTTATATAAAAACTTTTACTGAGACTGTGACTCAGTGAAACCAATCAGCTTTCACTCCCTGCTGTGATGAATCAAATACACTGATACAATGACCAACATTTCGTTAAATTGGATGCAGAAGTACACAAATCAAAGGCATCCTATTTGTCCGAAATTTGCAGTTCTTGAGAAAAAGCCAAGCATGACTAAGAAAAGAAAAATATTAGAAAAATTATTCGAGGGCCATGAGGTGTCTGGAGATCTTTTGCTAAATGTGTACAATTATTTGAACTCTGTAAAACGAACTGCTGTAGAGCCATAGCCCGCGTTTTCATCAATCGCATTACTTATTGGGCAAAACTCCCTTCCCATCCCTTACGAAGTGAAGGGCACACTTTTGTGTACAAAATGATAGTTGCTTATTATTATGTGACTTTGCACTACTCTACAAATGGTGCGTACTGAAAAAGCATCCAGCAAAACTCAGGCATCCTTTTAGAGCTGTTGAAAAACAGTAATATGGAAAAAGCATGATTTCATATGATAATACACATAATATTCTACATATGTTTTGGTGTTTAGTTTTTATACTTAATTCTTATAATAACATACTTGTATGTCATAAAAAGAAAACGATGTTGGCAAGATTATTTTATAACCGTTAATTGTTTTTTTAACTTCACAAAAGTAATCTGACAAAATATTCAGAAAATAAATTCAAATAATTTTTAACTTTTAAACATAAAGAAACGTATCAAAAATTCTTTATTAGCAAAGAAATTTTTAAACGGACATTTGCGGAAAAAAAATTTTTTACGCTAATGCATACATACATCATGACTCCGTAAAAACAGATAATAGTGAGATAAACGCCGAAATTATCTGTTTTAAAAATTCGTTCGCGGCAAAATTCCCCCCTTTAATGGGATTGTTCTTTTTATAACATTTAACTCCCAATCCAGACTTTTTTACAGAAGCAAGGAAAAAAATTTAAAAAAAAACTACCTATGGCATCAACTTTCAGTGGATCACAAGAGTTATCTTCAACCTCCTTTCAGTACTGGAGATAATAGCCATCCTCATTTGTTTCAATTTGCTTTACGGTTTCTCTTATGCCGAAACTATATCTATGCCATCATAATCATGACGGAAAACGTGAGTCAACCTCATAAAAGTACGGAACTCTAACTTTCCGATAAGGTGAAATATTAGATCAAACTGAGTACGAGAGTGAAATATTTTTTAGAGTTCACTGAAAGAAAATTCCGAAACGCCACTAAATATTTCCGATGAGGTTTTCGGGATTTGACGGAATCCACCAGTTTTCTGTGGAAAACAATAAAATTTGCGAATATTTTCCTGAATCACGAAAATCTGCATGAATGTAGTCTTCTCAATTTCGTGAAAAATATTTAAGGCTACCAATTTGAAGATGTACTCAGCATCTTTATTAAATTTTTCACCTTCAGCTCAGTTACGGACCTTCCAGATGGACTGAGTTCCAAACGAGAGTGAACTGCAGTCTCTGGATATTATAACTGCAGGTACATAAGTCAAAATTGGAGGTAAATAAGCTTCTCGGTATTTGCTTGCATAGCTGCTTTAACTTCTGCTATTTTTGCTTTAGACGTTTTCATGGTAAATCAGGAAGGAACCAAGCAAGTACTATAAAAATATCTAAGTTGTCTTAAAAGGTTCCTGATTTATGTCAGATATGGGTCATTCTTCAAAAAGTGTAACTTTTCTGTCCCACGCCTTTTACAGAAAACACTTTAAGGAACAATTCATTTTCAATGCTTTTTAGTTTTATCAAAATATATCTATTTAAACCTGCCAACAGTGTTTTAATAATAATTTTTATTTTAGTATACTTTTGGTTCACAACATGTGAATTCTCTCCTCCATGGCATTTCATACACATTGTGTGACTGTTTATGTTGCTTAATAACTTGTTTAAATAAAATTACAAACTTATTTATTTATTACTAGAGGACCCGACAGACGTTGTTCTGTCCAAACTTTGTAAATTGAAAAGTTAAAAAATTTCAATGAACTATCAAGTGTTTGAAGCGTTTTTTTTTTTTTTTTTTTGAAAAAAATAAGTAAAAAGAAAATGTTTTAAGTTGCTTGGCGTCAGAATGTGTACATTTATTACAACTTGATTTATCTAATGCCCACTGAGCAGTTGTTTTATTAACTATTTTTTCTCCTGTACTTGATGGTTTGTTCCTTCAGCCATACTCAAAGGATAAAAAGCGTCCTCAGATATTAAGTGTAAAAAACTAACTACTCATCTTGAACAAACGAAAAATCCCGCTGCAACATCATATGAAAAAGATGAAAACAATCGAAAGGATATCGTTTAGAAAAATGATAAAGGTAAAAACAGTTCTCTGAATAAGTGAAAATCACTCATCCCTCCCCCCTCCCGATGCAAAATAAACGCATTCTTTAACTAAAATGACTAAAAACTCTTTAAAAACGAAAAACAATTCTTTGCAATTTGAAATATTTCGCCAAATATACAAAAATACAATAAATTACATTAACAGTAGCTTTAAAATGTAAACAAATGATCACGCAATTCTATTGTTTATAGCCAAAGTCACCAAGCCACAACGTTACTGTTATCCAGCCCATCAGTGAGCGAAGCCAACTCCGACTGATTAGCGGTCCGATGTTTAGAACGAAATTTTTTAAAACTTCATATATTGCCAAATTTGTTCTTTCCATCAAAAATAAAAATCTTCCACTGCACTGATCTTTCGTGTACAGAACTACCCTGTTGTAATTTATTTGGCCGAAAATAAAATTTGTTTCGTCTTTAAATTCCATCATCTTTTCTTTTAATGATGTACTGATTAGTTTGATAACCCTTAAAGTATTCTTGACATCGGTGCCAAAATTCAGATGGATTTCAGCCGAGAAACAAATGTTGGTAGGTGTGGTACTTTCTGATCATTTGGTTAGGAAAACCTAAAGCGCCGATCCGGTCACATGGTTCAACTACGACGACAGAACACACGTTTTGCGTGAACCTTCGAGTACTTTACTATAAAATACATAAAATCGTTGCTTTCAAGAAATGAAGGCTGCTCTCTCTCTCTCTCTCTCTATCTACGATTTATCTATTCTCAATTCACGTATCACTGTAGGAAATTTCATTACAAAAAGCAGAGCTGGCTTTCTTATTGTCTTTTGGCAACGGGTTAAATATTTATTTCAGTTCTCGCTCAACAATTGGTTAAAATAAATATTATTCATATGAGAGATATAACCATACAATGTTTAAATTAATTAATTGATTAACAAAAACATATCTGATTTGATCCATCGCGCTTCGACACCATGCTTGCCACAACTAAATTACACACACAAAATTTGATCAAAATCGGTTCAGCCGTTTAAAAGCCTTATGGTGACAAACGTCCGCACAGAAGATTTTTATATATTAAAATTACTTTCACAAGTGTCTCAAATACTATTTTTTAAGTATATTTATTTTTTTTGATACTGTGTTTTTGTTTGTTTTAGTAGGATAAGGAATCATGTCACACAATAAATTCTCACCTCCTTTACCTAAATACAAAGTGCCATTCCTCATTCACGTGGCAGTAACGGCATCAAATTTTATTTTGCACTAGTGGCACCCACACGGCTTTGCCCGTAGTAGAAAATTAATAGTTTTGGTTCGCCTGTATATTTACAAATAATGTACGATGAATTTCTCGCCAATTGGCTTGCCCATGTTACAGTTCCACGTTATGATAACTTGGTAATTTACTCGTCCATCTTATGATAATTTTGCTCGGGAAAATTTTCTTAAAATTGGAATAGAAAAAGAACAAAATCAAATTTTTGAAAAATCGCTTCGATGTGCACACCCTCATGCTACAAACTTATTCTGTGCCAAATTTCATGAAAATCGGTCAAACGGTCTATGTGTTATGCGCGTCACAGGGATCCTGACAGACAGACAGACAGACAGAGATCCTGACAGACAGAGAGAGATCGTGACAGACAAAGAGAGATCCTGACAGACAAAGAGATATCCAGAGAGAGAGACTTTTAGCTTCATTATTAGTAAAGATGATACAGGGAAGCCCACTTGTTTATTTTCAAATACAAAGAAGTTGTGGGGTTTTTGTCGCAAGACAAGAAGATGGATTTTGCTTTAAAAACTAAGTGTGGTTATTGTGATTTCTCACCTCCGTGAACTTGATTTTCAGGGATGTAAAAAACGAAGTCAGCATGTGCTTAATATATGCAGATTGTAGCAACGAAGAAAAAAAAATATTTCCCTGAAAATTGTATCCATTAGGCCAATATTAATAGAAAATTCCTCTCCTCCGTGACAAACCCTATCAATGTCATTTTTTCTGAGGTGAAAATAACTGATGGAGGGGAAATGCATCCATCTTAGGCATTTTACAAAAATCATAAATTGCCAGTATATTCTCGAATTTACTAAATATTATTTTTAACACACATTTGAATTTAAAGGATAATTACTAATTAAGCCGTACTTTAATAAGGAGAGCTTAATATTAGATTCCTACTAATAATTAAAATAGCTCATTGTTTGGCACAATTAACAAAATTACTACTATAATATTAAATTGGCCTCGATTTTTAAACATTTAAGGTTTTTTTTCTTTTTTATTATTTCCGTGAACAAGGCATTATTTTATTTATTTATTTTTTCTTTTTTATAAGTCAAGTAATTGGGACTTAGCTAGGCCATTGTTTATGGTTACATCTAGTAGCTAACACTTTCATGTAAGAATGAAAAAAAAAAGAAAAAAAAAGGTTACGAAATTAAAAAATATTTGCGTTCAAAAGTTACATTTTCGGGAGAATGACCCATATATTAGTGACTTTTATGGGAAAGGCTTCTTATTTCTTCAGAAAAATTCCAGGTTAATTTCTGGAAGGCTGCAGACTTTTAGGGGGGAACTCTCCAATTGTTTGCCACATGTGTTGTTGTTGTCGTGTCATATTTATTAATCGCCATAAAGATATGAAGCGCCAGTGCCTCGAGAAATTGAACTTCTTCATTAACATATGAGACAACCCAAGAAAAATTTATAATACAAAGAGAATAAATAACGCCTAGGGTTCCAGTGGGGATCAAATCCATGACCTGAGGCATTTAACGAACGCTTCTACCTCAGAGTCATTGAGAGCCCGCCATATGGTGCTACTGGCGGAAATTGGACACACTAACTGCCCAATATCTTCCAAGAATGACCCTGATTTTTATTTTTATTTAAGAAATTTAGTTTCATGTAAACAAAGAATGAACGAAACAGTCACCAACAGGATTGAAAAATATGCAGTTCACGGCAAATGCTCAGCCGGTTAATTACAATATTTCATTATTTGCAAAGTAGAATAAATTTCCGACATGTATCACTTTTTCTGTGTGAATGAAATAGACGCCAATTCTTGAATATTTATTACCGCTTCACTTAGAACTTAATACTACTTGCTTTTAAATGTTAATGCGTTGCATAGAAAAAATACTAGTCATGTACAGTAACTGTTATTATTTTGATAATGATTTGATATTTATTTTTTTTTTCTTTGTTTTGAATTTGTATCTATCTATTTAAAGTTTACGTCATCAGGCTAAAAGCTAAGATATACCCATTACTGACACAGGGCCGCAATTTTTCAGCAAAATGCTGAGTTTTTCAAACTATCATTGATAGTTCAAACGAATTTCATGCTTTTTTAGAGAAAAGTGCATTTCGCTTAAGGATCAAAAATGCAGAAAATCGTGATAAGTTATAAGGCTTCCTTCACTCGAGGCAACTTAGTTGAATAAACTTTCGAACAGGTGAAATGGCTATTAGGAAGTGTAACCAAGTAAAAAAGTGAAGGAATCGCCTGTCATCATTGACACGACAGTCAACTATGCCTAGTGTGCCTAAACACCAGTCACATCCACTAATTAACTTTTGATGAGAATGGTAGCTACATATGTGACTGTCAGGTGTGCCAGGCACAATTCTCTCATGTGAAGGATACAGGCAATTCCTTCACTTTTCTACCTGGCTACTTTTTCTAATAACCTCTTAGCTAGGTCAAAAATTGGTTCAACTAAATTCCCTCGTGTGAAGCAGGATTAATAGACATATTTTATACATAGTTTAGTATAGAAAAAAAATTGTTCTGCTTTCAACACCTATTACTTCCTTCTACAGAAAAGGAAGTATTGTTTTCGCGAAAAAAAATTCACTAAAAATTTGACCTTTGTTTCCATTTCGCTCACCCCCGAATGAACGTTGAGTTTTTTTTTTTTTTCGACCCGACCACACGTGCATATGTATCTAAGAACGTACAGACGCCCTAAATATCCATTCTGACGTTCCCGAGCTAATTACAACGAGTTCTCTCGCGACGTCTGTATGTGCGTATGTACGTATGTGCGTATGTATGTCGTATAACTCAAAAACGGTATGTTCTAAAAAGTAAATATTTGGTACGCAGACTCCTAGTGGGGTCTAGTTGTGCACGCACCTCCCCTTTTGGTTGCATTCGGGTGTTTTTAAAGGAGTCTATTGCACCTTTTTGGGGGAAAATCATGTTAATTTCGATGCAAACTCAAGTGGTGTAATAATTTGGTAGAAACTTAGCGATATATCGCCAGTCTTTTGGTCGCCAAGTTTTGTCGCCAACCTGGAGACACATTTTTTTTTTAAATCTGGTTTCAATTTGGCCAATGTTGGTGATATTCAGAGAGTTAACTATTGTGTCACATTAAAATTGCAAATATGGGGAAATAACATTAAATTAGTGTAAAAGGAAGTCATGTGATGCACACATCAGCTCGTTTACTTTAAAATATTGAAAATAATCAAATTAACCAATTAACCGACGTTTCGAAGCACAAAAACTGCAAATTACTGCAGACACGTGTTTTGGTGTAACAAGGAACACCTTTTTCAATGCAAAGAAGTATGAGCTTCTGGATAAAAAGTCATCCGACTTTTCAGCACAAAGGTATTTATTCGTTACCTATTTTCTTTGTTAAACACCCCGCCATTTCATACATTTGTGTGCAAATGTATGCTACTTACCATTAATAAACCTTTCAAATGTACCGCAGTCTTAATACAAATGAAGGGCGCGGGGCAAGAATGATATGTCACATGATGTGAGTTTTTTAGCTGGCCAATGTCCAACTTATAAAAAAAATTGTAGATTTTTTCAAATGTATTATAAATTATATATTCTGCAATACTAAAACCAAATATGTTTTTCTCTAAATGACATAATTCATTGTCATGGTGATTTCAATTTTAGTTATGAGAAACAAAAATTTTGATCGAAAAGTCCCTCCTCGTGGCCTGTCACATTTTTGCTCTGCGTGAGAAAATATGTAATGAACATTACGAAACATTCTGATTACTTTCATTGTATTTTACAGTCTTTACAAAAGGCTTTTAAACATGCAATAAAATGTTGCAACATATTTTTAAATTAAGTCACTACAAATACTAGTACTACAACAATTCATCAGAGTTTAAAAAACCTTTTTACTACTACTTGAAATCTTTTAGTTAATTTTTAGATTTCTGATTAAATTATGAAAGAAATGTTGTTTGAAGGGTGATACTGTGCAGTCGTAATTTATAACTAATGACATTCAAAGGTTTTTTTTCACATAGCTTAATGTAAAAATTTAAGTTCGAAAACAATTAATGTTAGAAACAACTGCTTAAAAATTAAACAGTAAGGCATGAAACGAAAGTGGCATTAGAATCGCGTTTTGAGAAAAATGCTAATTTTTAGTGACACAGTAAATATCACAAACGTTAGTTCTCAGTTTCAACTCTTAGGTGAGAAATGTAATTTTCAGTAAAGAATTTCGCTAATTAGCTGTTCTGAAACTTAAATGAAAATAGATCAAAAGAAAACAGATGGCTCATCGAAAAGTATTAGCTTAGTAAAACGAGAATAATTTATGGAGAAAGCGGATACTTTTAACTATGTTTTAGACGGCAATTATTTTGTAACGGCAAATGTATTGTATTTAGGTTTATTTATCTCTACTAAAAAATTAAAAAAAGTACGATGCGAACGTCTGTGTGTGTGTGTTGTCGATAAATAGGGCACAATATAGAAACTTACACTAGCAAATATTACACCGATATAGTTGCAGCAGTTGGCACATATTTGGATGCTAAGTATATGCATTATGCATGCCTGTTTTTTTCTTTTTTTTTTTTTTTTTTTTTTTTTTTTGTAGAAACAATTTTGCGAAATTTGCATAAACCTATCCCACATTATTTGCTGTAACTGATTATTGATTTATAACCCGACTCAGAAATTTTAGGATACATTCATTAAACTGCGAAAACACCATGTATTTATTTTTTTCTTTAGATTAGAAAGCACTAGTTTAAGAATTTTTTAATTATTGAATTTCACAGTTTTGTGAAAAACATTCTTTTACATTAAAAGTATTCAAGTTATGTATGAAGTTAAACTGCATGCATTTCATTTTCACAATAAATTATTGCACAACTGTACAGCTCCTACAGAATTTTTTATATAAACTTCAAAAGCACTGTCTGCAAGCAAAAAAAAAAAAAAACTCCTATTTAGCAAATTTCAAAAAATATCAAACATGAATGATTTTTTTTTAATCATTTACAAATTTTTGATGTCAATAAATAGCTTTTCTAAAAGTTTCATAAAAATCTGAGACAGTAAAACTGAGTTTTTTTTTTTACTTCACATGGAATGACCCTTATTACAAAGGATTCAGGAGCAAGATGGTGAAAAAATAATTGTATAGGACTATATTTGTTTAACAGTTGTCTTTTGATGACGTTAGAAGAATCTAACATCGTTCTCAAAATGTTCAACGAGATCTTTATAAGAGCTAACAACAATTTTTTCCAGAACTCTCCCGTTATCAAAACTCTATCACTAAACTTTACATCTACCGCTCAAAATTGCATAAGCTAAAGGTTCTAAAAAGCAAAATTTACATACAACTTTCGGACTTAGCCGTTATTTTTGGCACGTAACTTACTTTTCACCCGACTGCGCGTGCGCGACGCAAAGGGGGGGGGGGGGGTAATGTGTTCATCAGTCTATGTATGTTTGTTTGTTCCTATGTGGCGTTCTAGAGGCTAAACGCATTGGCCAATTTTGATAATTCTTACGTCAATCGATTTGTCTTAATCTTGAGAGTGTCACTAAACACATGTTAATACTCAAAATTTACCATATCATCAATCAGTCGCCATTTGACGTTTCGGGATCATGTCGCATTGTACCTGCGTGCGACACAGCTAGCGACAAATGCAGGTAGTGTTTTCACTGCCTGAATTTTTTGTTTTCTAAGTCTACGAATTCGATTTTAATCTTTAACATGTTGCATTTGCTTTTGTCGTGATTCAGGGAACTGAGTTTCGCGACGCGTACTTTCTTGATGGGTTTTTTAGTTTTGCGAGAAAGATTTGACTGACGACGTTTCTGATTTCGCGTCGTCATGAGTTATACAGGCTATTTATATACCTGTGATGTGATTGACTTAAGTTTGCGCTTTTTTGCTAAAGATCACGCACATATAGCTTTAAGCTGAGTTAAAATGATCAGTAGTTTAAATCACTGCAAGTTACTTAATAAATCTCACGTCATAAACTATCTCAATGAAATGACAGAGAGTTCGAAATTTACCGTCTCATAATCATAATAACTAAGTCAATGAAAATTAACTAAAAATTGTGAAATAAAAAATTAAAGAAAAACAAAAATCCCGACTGCATAAAAACCAAAAAAAAACTAAAAAGAAAAATCATAAGCCAAGTAGTTTAAAATGTTATCAAGTACTACTAAATAACTACACTGTAAAAAAAATCCGTAAAATTTACAGAAAAAAACTGTCAGCCAGGACGCCAGTTTTCTTCCGTTTATTTTACAGAAATCTTCCGTATTTTTAGTATTTATTCAAGCTAATTTATTATTTTATGAAGATTAAAAAAATGAAACTATACTTTCATAAATCCATTTCAATATTTACTATACTACTACGAAATACATGTATACAAAGGAAAATTTCCGAATATGCCTCTGTAACAGATGACAAAAAAACATAATGATAAAATATTGATTAGGATGCAATGAAATGGAAGTTGCAAACGATTTAAGACTTACTCGCTTTAAATAAATATAAGATCAAAAACTCGAGCACGAGAGACAAAATCCAAACACGCGGGCGAAATTTCGAAGATTCGAAGAAAACCAAAATATAACCGGTTACAGATTCAAAAAAACAGAGAAATCCTGTATTTTATTACGAACAGTTTTTTTCTGTAAAAAATACGGATAACTTCTTCAAAATTTACAGTTTTTTTTTACAGTGTACACCACTGAAATAGTTTTACAATCGATACACACATAAGACAAATCATAAATTCGAAAGCAAAATAAAAGGATCAACAGTCAAGGGCTTATTCAAATTTTATGGGGTTCCTTGATTGATCAAAAAGGAATGTGGCTCGACCGTTGATCCTTCTATTTTGCTTTCGAATTTATGATTTTTCTTATGTGTGTATCAATTGTAAAGCTGTTTCAGTGATGTAGTTATTCAGTAGTATTTATTAACATTCGAAACTACTTGGCTTATAGTTTTTTTAGGTTTTACGCAGTCGGGATTTTTGTTTTTATTTAATATATTTTCTTTATAATTATTCTTCACGATAAGCTTAAAGGGGGGAAAACATATCACTGTTCCGGTGGAACATTGGCATTACTGCAAAATGAATTGAAAATCAGTTATTATCGTCATTGTGTCCAAACGTGGTCACCCCATACGGAGGAACACTGACAGATATGTTTTTTAACTTTTAGCCACCAGGACAGTAACTCAACTATGTTTCATTGTATGAGGTTGTATGAGGTTGTTTCATGTATATTTGGTTCTGCTGTAAAATTACACTTTTTGCAGTTGCGTCAGTATTTCACCGGAACAGCGATATCACATTAAATTATCTAATACAAATCTATGGTTTTATTCACAAAACAAATCTTCTTGCTTTGACGCAGTAGTGTTCAAAATTATTTATAGAATAGTTTTCTGCTGTGGAAAGGTAAACAGCAGTATCAGCGGAAAAGAGTTTGTGGATTCCTCACTATCAATAGTGAAATGTTGGAATACAACTTTTTTTTTGTGCTTCATTTTCAGTTGTAACCAAATAAAAAAAACTTGCACACTAAAGCTAAAGTTCAGCAGATGACAAAAATGGAAGTAAATTAAAAATGTGCAGATACTGCCTTTTATATTTCCACAGCAGTACAATCCAACGGATGCTTTCTTCACCTAATTGTATTCAAATTCATTTTATTTAAAGGTAATTTAAACCTAAATTCAGTATTGCTTACGTATGCTTAATTTCATGTTTCTTTACGTTATTTTTAAATGTCTTCATGCTTTTCTTTATTATCTAGTGAGACAGGAAGGGTTTTGACGCAAATGAAAGCAGGAGACTTTTTTGGTGAGATTGGAATTCTAAATCTTGATGGATTTAACAGGTAGATTTTTCATTTCTCTAACTCCAGGTATAAGTGCTCTCGAAAACTTCAATTAACGAACACCTTCAATATTTCTATGAGAGGTTGAATTAGTATGATTTTATCAAAAATACTGAGTTTTATTAATGATTTTAGGCTTGTCTCTCATCATTTTCGCTAGAAAACTTACTCCAATCTTTAATAAGAAGAAAGTATAAGTGCTAGAGAAGCAACTGATTCCTCAATGATGAACGTTTTGTTAAAAAAAAACAGCAACTTAAGTAAAATTTTAGAGAATAAGAAGTTGACTTGGGCAAAAATTACGAAAATCTGCAAAAAGATGCGTCTTAAAAATGATACGAAGTTTTGTTTTTTGCTTTAGGAATTATTAAAATGAATACTTCCTAGCCTTGTAGACCATGATCCATTAAAAACATTTCTTGTTGACAGTTTGCTACCATGTTTCAGGATTCTTTGGAGTGCAAATTAATTCGAGGGCGAAGGCGGCACCACGATGTACAGTAGTATTCTCAAGTCACTTGAGATATGAACTTCTCCTTTATATTCATTTGCAATCTTAAGACGTTTGCGACACGTCAGAAAAAACTTCAACCAGAACTGCGAAATACAATCACAGAAAGTAGTTATATTATTGACGTCGGTTATGAAAGTACTGGTCTTTTAACAAAAAAAAAAAAAAAAAATACTCTCCCCACAATACAACTAGTGTAAATTTCACTGTTACGTCGAAGTTAAACGATTTTTGCTTTCTTTTACCAATAATGTGTAGAAGAAAGTATTGAGCTCGTGAAATTTTTTTAATTTCGAAAGATTTGCACGTTTTGAGGTTACTGAGTCTATTTTTAGAGAAGGTCTGTCTCTGTATTGGTGTATCTATATGTATGCATGCGTCCGGTTTTTTTGTAGCCGCTCTAACGTAAAAACTACTGCATGAAATCGAACGAAGCTTGGTTCTCATATGTAATCCTATGTGAATTTGTGTTCTTTCATTTCTGATGCCAATGCCTCCAAGGGGAGCAATCAAGCGTTTTCTCTGTTATGCGTCACTATTACATCTCAGGAAGTAACGGGTGGAATCAAACAAAAAATAATCTATATGTAGGCCCTGGAGGGCATAGATACTGATTCCATTTTGTTGTCAATGCATCAAAGTGGGGGGGTTGAGGAGCCAATGTATGATTTATTCTCATTAATTAACACAGACATCGTGTTTTAAGATCCCTCACGTTGCAGCGAAGGAAAGTCTGCATACCAATTTTTGAAATCTCGCGAAATCTTAGAGCAGCTAATATGTGATAGAATTATCTTACAAGTATATTTAGTACATGACAAATCCTCGATGCCTCACACTTACAAACTACGCCTCGTTCATGCAATTTATTTCAAACTTACTTTGTGATGCATTAGAGTCATTCCATGCGAAATGAGCAAATCAGCTGTGGCTGACATGTCACAGATTTCAATGAAAATTTTTATTTAGGTAAACCATGCATGTCTATGAGGGAATGCAAAGTATGGAAGTTTAAAACCTGTTTGTTGCTTTGTTATTGACATTAGAAGTTGATGCTTACGCTAAGCCTAAATTTTCAGAGTTCATTGCTGCCAGTTTGTGACTCAATAACTCCATAAGTTATAAACGTACACTTAAAAAATAAATATTTCCGCATTCTATAAACAAATCTCTATTGGGAAAAAGCAAAGTAAAATTTATTCGGATCTGTTTTTGAATCTGAGTTATTAACAAATATTGAAATTTTGCCAATTTACTTCAGATTTCAAATCACTCTTCTAGCTCTTTTAATGAAAATATAAGAGTAAAAATGATTCAGATTGAAAAACTATCTATAACTAACTATCTGCTCTAATTTAGTTATTGTTTATGAATTTCTTGATGACGAAATCGTACTTTAAAAAATCGAAAATATCAGTTTTTCCTCTATTTCAGATGTTTTTTTGAAGATGAGGGAATGCTCTAAATTCACTCAAGTTTTTTCATGTAATATATTGAAGTGTCTTTTAGATGCTATTAAATTTTAATCATTGGTATCAGCGTATTTTTGTTACCAGAGTAACTTGAACTTAGGCAAAATTTCATTAGCTAGTTCTTTTTATTGTAAGTTTAGCAAAACTAACCATTTCTTTCGTGTTTCATTTTCTCAAAAGCATGTTTATGAAGTATTTGCTAAAATGTACATTTTTTAAAAATCGAAATAAATGTTAGATATATTTGCTTTTGCATCATTGAGTCTTTTATCTAGTATTTTGAATTCTCGTAATTTCACATAAGGGTCAATCCATACAGGTTTTATACAATATAAACTAATCATTAATGTTCAAATATTTCTAAGTTATAAAATTGAAATAATTATTTTGAAAATTACAATATGTTTTTTCAGTATAATTTATTATAATGGGCACAATATATGTAATTTAAGAAGGTGCAATGAAGTTTTCACACTTTTTATTTCTGTTTTAGTGTGTGAATTGACTAGCAAAATTGCTCAATTTCAAAGATCTGTATCTTTTTTACAAATCAAATACAAAAAACAATATATATAACATGTATAATACTTGAATGGAATATTCAATTGGCCAAGAAATTTTATTTTTAATTCCATCCTCTTTTGGTTTACAGGGATCTAAAAATGTCATTTTTCCGATTTTTGAGGGGCTGTAATCTATAAAGGGCGCACAAACACACAGCAACAGTTACATATTCTTTTTAGCATGGTTCCAGTAATTAGTTATTGCCGTATTTCATTTTGTGTTTCCGTCCCCTACGCGAGTTATCCCCCTTTGAAATGAGTAAAAGTTTTACATTTGATCCTGAACTTTAACCTGTTGCCGTTATTTTAATTATTAACTTTCAGCTACGTAACTCAGCATGTAAGACTATCAATTTATGCAATTTAACATCAAAGTGTTAAAGTAATCGTCATAAATGTAATTCAAATAGATTTTGGCCAAAATACAAAGATCTAAAAGTACCATTTTTGACTACTAAAATCACTTTTGATGACCTCTAAAAAATCAAAGGTCCAGTTTAGAGAAAAAATAAAAAGGGTTTTAAACATCTTTCATATCCAGCTTTTAGGGATATAAATTTCAAAAAAAATAAAAATGGTCGAGCGCACCCATCCATCGAACCTGTATGGATTGACCCATAAAACACAAAGAAAATGCTATTTTTCTGAATTTTATTGCACGTTTGGAAATCACAAACCAATTTCGAGTTTCTTCAAGCAAATAGTAGAAACACAGCTCTATATTCTTGTAAAATTTTGAAGTTGTCTGAATTTTCCTTCATTTGAATTTTTGTGTCTATGTGAAGACACAATCATCATTTTATAAAATGTCACTAAGTTTAAAACTGATTTCGAAGATAAAGGAGTTAAAATACAACTTCGAAAGTAAGGTATTTCTTTTATGATACTTAGCACATTATTGGGTATTAATTTCAGCCAAGCTAATGCATTCCTTAAAGATTGAGATTAAAAAATAAAATGCTTAATTATGAGAAAATTGAAATATTTTCAGTTTTTGAAACTCGGTTAAAAGTTAACTATAATAACTTTGAAAATTTTACTGACATCAGATTAATTTCCCTACTCCATAGATTGCAACAACATATAACGTTTATGTTTCCATTAAACAGTTAACAAGATACAAGCCTTCAAAAATGCAACATTTCGCATTTATGAGAATGCTGTTCAATTTGACGCATTTTCAATCGCATGTAACTATTCAAATAAAAAATTTTAATCAAAAATATTTTAGATATTTTTATATAGGCATAAAAAGAACCTGCATACCAAATTTCATAAAAATCTGTTACCATGCGGCCACCACTTTTTTGCGAATTTTGCTCATTTCGCATGGAATGACCCATTACGGACTTTGCTTCTATTATATATTAATAACAATTCCCGTCATAGTTAACGTAGTAATTCTCATAAATTTTAACCAAATGGTAACGAAGTGAAGTCATTGAGCAAATGTATTGACTACGTCTCCAAATTGAGTCTATGAAATTACGATTTCGTAACTAATATGTAAAACATATAATTGATAAATAGCAGCATATGTAGAAATCTGCAATTATTTTTTTTCCTTTACTAAAATTTAAAACTGTGTTAATATTACAAAAATAAGAATAGTTTAAAAAAAGTTGGTTGTTGGCTAGTATCGAAAATAATTCTTCATTTTTAAATCAAAAAAAAATATGTAATTAACGTTAAAATGATGTGGAATGGTTTTAGAATGATAATTTAAGAAGATCTACTAAATGTGCATTGTAAATGTTAAGGAAAGAGAGTTTAAAAATTTTTGTTTGAGATTTGTTTATGAAACTAACTATTATGCGAGTATAAATGTATTTAAAATGTGAAAGTAAAGTAAGTTTATATTCTTCTTCTAAAAGGGTAGGGTTATCCCATGTCCATCTTAGAGTTTCCTGAAACGCTCAGGTGTCTTAGTCTTTGGCATCTTAATCGTTTCCCTTTTTTAATATATATCATTCATAATTGATGCAAAATTAATTTTTTAATCTAATATTCATAATTGATGAGAAATTATTGTCTTAAATTCGCAAAAAGATTTTTTTTTTTTTTTTTTTTTTGCCGGCAGAGTTCTTTAAAATAGTATAACTCAATTCCTTTGAAAGCTAGAGTTTTAGAACAACTCATTTTAAAGACCAATAAAAGCACTTTAATTTGATATGCAACAAGAATAATTTTCGGAAACAATTTTTTTTTCACAAAATTTAAAAATTAAATATTTTCAAAATTATTGAGATTGTATCCTTGCAAAACTTTGAAAAAAATATAATGCTAGATGTCGTTTAATGAATACATCCAAATATGTTAAATGTGGAACCATGTAGAGATCAGTAGTTACACAAATAATGCAGGACACTTTATTGCAGTTTTTGCTTTTTTTTTTTTTTTTTTTTAGAAATTGCTATAACTGCTAATCCTTTTATGGTCTCACTCTGAAAGTTTTTGGAATTATTCATTAAAATGTAAAAAAATCAGTTTTTCTTTTCAAAATTTTCCAAGGACACTAACTCAAAACATTTTTTTTTTTAAATTGTAAACTTTTATGAAAAATATTTGTTTAAAAATTATTTAAGTTCCATATCAAACTAAAGTGCATGTAGTTTCATTTAAAATGAAATGTTTTTCCCTCTGTAGTAGTCAAAGAACTTAAGCTACACCATTGTATAGCACATCTGACAACTTAAGAAAATACCTTTTCTTTGCGAGTTTAAAAAACTAATTACTCATCAGTTATGAATGATAGATTTAGACAAAAAAATACAGAGGTGTGAAAATGATTAGAATAATTGTGAAATGTATAGTAAATACTTGTTAGAACAAAGAAATATTACTTTATTTTTAAAATATTGATACATTTAATATTGAGGGGGCATCCTCTTATTTTTTAATAAAGATTCTATCCGTCTTGGCTCTCCTTTTATTAGTTTTTGGCAATTAATTTGTATTTCCTCGTCATGGTGCAAAATTTGAATGAGTCCTTCTGTAAGACAGTTCTTGTTTGTGAACTTCTATTTTTTTTAAGTTTTTTCTTTACAATAGTTCGTATATTCTCCATTGGGCTCATATTTGGACTGTCTCCATGCCGTGTAAGTGTTTCTCATACTTTTGCATTCAAAATTTTCATCACAGATTTCTTCAAGACACAGAACTCCATCATGCATAAATATAAAGTCTCCATTTGGAAACCTAACTCTTAACTAAAACCTTTGTTCAAGAACTTTTTCATGCTGATATTCGGTCCTCAAGTCTTCTACAATGCTTAAACATCCAGTATCATGAGCGGAAATTACGCTCCAGTCCATAAAGCCCTGGTTTCCTAGAAGCGAAATCACCGAGCTTTGACGTCGGTACTCGGCGTGACGCTGAAATCAAAGTCAAGTGATTCCGGCGTGCCACTCACAACGTCGATTTTGGTCGGGCGCGCATGCGCAGAAGAATCAAGTTTTCCTCTCGGCGAGACGCCGAAGGTCGGCGATTCCCTCCTAGGAAACCAATGCTTAACTTGGGTTGGGTGTTTAACCGTTTGTATAATACGACTTTGGAAAACCATTTACTGGTTCTTCTCCTGACATACTGACTGCTATCATTTGGTATTTTAAGCATTTATTTATCAGAAAATTATACCTAAAAGGTAAAAATTACCTTAGTGCATGTAATTTGTTGGGAAATATTCTCATAAAGAAAGTTTTAGTCACATTAACAAACAGTTCTAAATCTTTCGTCAGTATGCAATCAAGTTAATTTTTGGAAAAAGACTGAACAACTTGAATTTAACTGAACAGTTGAAAGGAAGTTAATGTATCTCACCTTGGTCCAATTACTAGTAAATAGTTTATGCGCAATTTTTGCCCAAGCAAGTCTCTTTGTCATAGAAAATTTGATTTTAGCCCTCTTTACGGATAACGAGCACCGAGTTTAAATCAGATGAGTTTTCTACGAAAACAAATTACATACATTTACTCCTTACACTTATCGAGATATTTTTGGTTCATGATCAGTTGATTTTCTGTTAGTTTTAGCAATATTAATTAATTTCATTTCTGTTTTTGCAATAAATTTACTTATCTACTGCGTTTCCCTACTCTGGAATTTATTTGAGATTCAAAGATCTTTTGTATTCTACAGACAAATGCTTGCAAAATTTTTAGTTTTCAGCGATTTCTTGTTGTGTTTTGTGATTTTCTAGGATGAGACAATTTATCGCTGCTAGTTTTCCAAAAAAAAAAAAATCACTTTTTTCTCTCATAATCACGCAATAAAAAAGCTGCCGATTATAAACTAATTAAAGCTGCGAAAACATTGCATTAAGAAGAAAATAATACTGATGCTAACCTATGGAAATAATATAAAATACTAGCACAGCAAGCTGACAGTTTTTTAAATTTATTTTAAATTCGATTGTTAATCAAACACATGCTTTATGCAATGCGAACAATTTCATTAGTTTATATCAAATGTTTCTCTATTTTATAAATGCCAACATTTAACAAAGTAATGTTCCAAAACTACTCTAAAGGAGTGAAAATATGATTAGAATAACAAAACAAATTATCCTTCATGAATTATTGCAAGTATATGCAAAATGATTCAAGAAAAACTGAAAAAATCACAGTTATTCTAATAATTTTCACACCTCTGTATATGAGTGCAGTTGTCTGAAAGGTTTATAAAAACATAAGATGATCAAGTTGGTTTTTTTTTCGGTTAATTGAATATGGAATGACACAAAGGATTAAATTTCTGGTATTTCATTTCGTTGGATATTACTTTTTGTAACTTCATCTATTTGGAATTAGAGATCTGCAGTATTTTACTAATTGACTGCTTATTATTAAAAGGGGAAAATATTTTTTTTAACTATTTTGTGCTTTATTGAGCACTCTGAGCTACTCCATCAAAGCACATAGTTGTTTACCCAAAGAAGAAACTTTTTTTGTGTCATACTATTAATGATGTAAAGAAAAATATTTTTTTGTTATTTTAGACGGACTGCGGACGTGAGATCGGTTGGCTATTCTGAACTGTTTAGTTTGTCCCGAGAAGATATCTTGACGGCAATGAAAGATTACCCAGAAGCTCAGGTATCCTTTCTAATTTCAAGTTACGATCTTTAATGAGCTAACAGCCATTATCATTGAAAGTCACATATTTAATGACTCAATGTTTCCCTATAAATATATGAATAGTAAATTCACTGTTAATACTCGTAACTGTTTTTAGAAAATGAACGTACTGTCATCAATTTCGTCAGTGATATATTTACATTTTTTAGCAATTTTCTTTTTTAATCTTGGACACCAGGATTATGACAACTAATTCAGATAGAAAAAAAATATTATGTGAAATTTAGAGAAAATTTTAAGAATCCTTCGTTTCTTTTCCAATTTTCAAATGTTTATGTGATCCAGATAAAAAGTATATGGTAGTCATGATAAAATACCTCTGAATAGAAACTTCATACCAAAGTATTTTTATGTCCCTTAGTAGACTCTAACTCAGGTTAATAATTTTATTTTGTTGTGGAAAGTAATGATTTTAAAAGTCGTTCATATAAGTCAAATGACTTTATAAATACGTATACAGAGTGTCAGAAAAATCCTTGACACTTTTTAAAAATTCACAGAAAACCAATAAATTGTTGTATCTGCAGTTTGCGCCATAATAGTTCACAACTTCAAGTTATGATATTTTTCATTTGATTTTTAATCTGAGGGACACACAATTTCTTTTGTTTCAGCTCTAATTTTTATTCGCGGAATCATTAGATATTGTCTTAGGCCAGAAATGTATTTTAAGTATTTGATTGTGGATACATTGTTCATGAAAAGACTCGGTTTTGGATGCAATTTCTTCATCAGTATCTATTAATAGATATGCTTCAGTTACTAACACGAAAACTGCAGCACAAAGTGGGCGCAAAAAGCCTTTTTGCAGAAAATTGTTATATACTAACCATGTTGCAATTTTTCCAAGTACTTCAGAAAATTCTTCATCACAAAGGATACAATCATTTTATCAACATCTGCATCGCTAGATATGCCCCTAAAAAGAGGACGGAAAATGCGTTATTAAGTAAAGTAAGAAAAAACAACGTCAGAAAAGCACAAATTCGCAGATTATTGCAGACACGTGTTTTGGCGTTACAAGGAACGCCTTTTTCAATGCAAAAAGTAATGAGCTTATGGATGAAAAGGCATCCAACCGACTTTTATCGGATTTATTTTCATCCATAAGCTCATTACTTTTTGCATTGAACGCCAAAACACGTGTCTGCAGTAATAGCGAATTTGTGCTTTTCTGACGTTATTTTTTCTTACTTTACTGTTCAGCACAAAGGTATTTATTTATCTTAATTGCGTTACTAAGTGTTTGATAAAAAACTTTTTCTTGCCCACCTTTAACTTTTATGGCCTTAAATATTTAATCCATAACCTTAAATGTTACGATTTTCCATATACTTCAGAAAATTCTTCATTGAAATAGATAAAGTCTTTTTATCAACATTTACACTGCTAGATATACCTCAGAAATAAGACGGAAACTGCAATACAATGTGTTTGATGAAAACTTTTTTTTCTTACATACTATTACCTTTCATAACCTTAAATATTTCCTCCATAATCGTTACGATTTTTCCGTATATTTCAGAAATTCTTCATCAAAATTGATAAAATATTTATATATCAACATTTACACCGATAGATAAACCTCAGAAAATAACACGGAAGCTGCGATACAAATGATTAACGAAAAGTATTTGTATTACATACCGTTATCCCTTATATCTTTAAATTTTCACTCCAGAATAAATATTACAAATTTCCCGTGTTCATAGTGAAGTTCTTCATTGTCTTTACTAATAATAAAGCTGAAAGTCTCTCTGTTCGGAGGATGTCTGGATGTCTGTAGGATGTCTGGATGTCTGTAGGATGTCTGGATGTCTGTATGATGTCTGGAAGTCTGTAGGATGTCTGTGACGATCATAGCGCCTAGACCGTTCGGCTGATTTTCAGGAAATTTGGCACAAAGTTAGTATGTAGCATGGGGTGTGCACCTCGAAGCGATTTTTCGAAAATTCGATTTTGTTCTTTTTCTATTCCAATTTTAAGCCCACTTTTCACAGATATTTAATAAAATGGGAAAGAATCTTTATCTTCTTTACTAATAATAAAGCTGAAAGTCTCTCTGTCCGGAGGATGTCTGGATGACTGTAACGCGCATAGCGCCTAAACCGTTCGGCCGATTTTCATGAAATTTGGCACAAAGTTAGTATGTAGCATGGGGGTGTGCACCTCGAAGCGATTTTTCGAAAATTCGATGTGGTTCTTTTTCTATTCCAATTTTAAGAAAAAAAATATCATAAGATGGACGAGTAAATTACGAAATTATCATAACGTGGAACCGTAACATGGGCACAAGCCAACTGGCGAGAAAATTCACCATACATTATTTTTAAATATACAGGCGTACCAAAAGACCTTATGATTTTTCTATTACGGGCAAAGCCGTGCGGGTATCACTAGTAAGGAATATAGTTTGTTCATCAGCATCCATATTAATAGATATGACCCAGAAAATGAGTGTAAAATGCAGTACAGAGTGATTGAGAAATTTATACAGAGTGTCCCAAAACGACAGCATAAACTCTGCACAGCTAGATTCCTCGTTGGGCGTACATAAAAACTGCCCAAAGAAGCCTTTCTTTGTAATCCAAAGTTTACGAGAACAATACGAGAAAAAAAAACAAGTATGACGTCACTTCCAGTGCAAGGAAAAAACATTTTATTGGACATATCTATAACAGAAATCGCATAAATATTTCCATGACGCGATATTCACGGCGAACGTTTAAACATTATCGTCTGGAAAGATGCAAATACTGTTGTTGATATGTCCAATAAAGTGTTTTTTCTTTGCACCGAAAGTGACGTCATACTTGTTTTTTCGTATTTTTCTCGTAAAGTATGGATTGTACAGGAACTTATTTGAGCAGTTTTTACCAGGGCTGCGGAGTCGGAAGGAAAATGGCCAACTCCGACCCCGACTCCGACTCCTGGATTTTGAAACGCCCGACTCCGACTCCGACTCCGGATTTTTTTAGTTGTATTTTTCAATTCCCTCTCTCCCTTCAGGAGAAGGGGGGAAACCTTTAAACAGAGATTAAAATATTAATTCCTTTTTATGAAAATTTCGCATTTTTTCTGTAAACCCAAGATGCATACAACGTTAGAAATTCAATTTAAAAATCAAATTTTCCAACAGTTACGAGTTTAAAAATGAAATGACTTAAAATTCCTTTAAAAAAATTGAAAAGGATTACCTTGCCCCCTTTAATATTTACAAATAGATATTGATCAAATCGTGTGTTTTCAATTTTTGAAAGCTGTAATTTGAGAGGAAAAAAGCTTTTTTTTTCTAAGTCCAAGTTCTTGAGAGGGTGTGGTTTGCCCCGGGTGACACCCATGTGGTAGGTGACACCTAAAGTTAATTTCAGAGTTTATAAAAGGTATAAATACTTTAATTCTGAAAATTCTCCCGATTATATTTTAAATTATATTTCATCAATAAAATTTCAACGAAAATAGGGCACATATACGTCAGGTGCAAATTTTACACAAAATGCGGCGGTATAAAGATTTATACGAATAGTTTTTACTATACCTATATTTCTTCTTCGCTAAATTTTTAATTTCAATTTTATTGGCTGCTTTAGAATTAACCTTAATGTGAAGATTTTAAGATTAACTGCAATTATTTAGTATTGTAATCAAGAATTCATTTATACTTATTTTGCTCCGAAACATTAGATTATTTCATCGGATCTTTTGTGTTCGTGTTTTCGCGCAAGAACTTATTTGAATTTATCGATCACTCTCAAAAGTTTCCACCTGAGGTACGGGCCCCGACTTACTAAATTGTTACGTCCCTTTTACTATTTTATAACTGAGATCGAACAAAACACTATATTTTTATTTTTATTTGAAATTGATTACTTGAAAATGTTAGGCGATAAAACTGTTTGCTGACAGTTGCTATATATTATTTAAGTTAAAAAGCAAGCAAACTAGGGGACGGCTACAGAAAGTTCGATAAGCACTCAAGCTAGGTGATTGCCATTGTAGCAGTTATTTTTTTCATTAGTAACTTTTTATACATGTAATCGAACCAATTGCTAGTAGTCAGTTTTTAAAAAATGCAATGAGAGTCAGTAAAAATGAAAGACAAAAAGAAGCCCGGAGTCGGAGTCGACATGTTTTCTAACGACTCCGACTCCTTTACCCCAAAATTAGTCCGACTCCAACTCTTCGACTCCGACTCCGACTCCACAGCCCTGGTTTTTACGTACTCCCAAAGAGGAATCTAGCTGCGCAGAGTTTATGGGGGCGTTTTGGGACACCCTGTATTTCTTGCATACGATTATTTCATACGTTCTTTGGCCTTAAATCTTACATCTCTAAATATTTACCCAATAACCTTAACTGTTACTATTTTTCCGTTCGAATTTCAGGAAATTCTTCAAACTATGGGTAGAAAACGCCTGATGGAAGCAAGGCTAGCGGCAAATGAGGGGAAAAAAGGAAACAATGCATCCGATAACGCAAACTCTCCAGATACTAAGAACCAAGACAGTGGGAAGAAAATTCCTTTAAAACCAAGACCAGGAGTTGTGAAACTCAAGGAAGATATTCAAAGCCTTAAGAAGTTATTTCGAACAAGATCCACACCAACGTAAGTCAAGTTACAGATGCATCAATTATCTTATATTCCACTTTCTATTTTCATTACACTTAAATGTAAAAACCTATTCAGGCAGAGAAAAGCAAAGGAATACAAGGGACTCTTTTTATAAAGTTTTGAGTCAAATGCGTGGAACACTCGAACCGTTGGTAAGATTTCATTGAAACGTGTTTCTAGTTCATGCTGGATAACAGCATCTACCAAGCATACTCTCACCATTTATTCCTCCAAAACAATAAGAGTTGCCCTAGTGATGGCACTTATACCTCTTTGTTTTGCGAGGTTCAGTTCTTGATGATTTGAAAAAAAATGCATGCGTTTTTTACAGAAAAAAGCCATCATTAATTAGATTAATGGAAGTTCGTCCCCCATACTGTAATACTCATTTGATTTTGCTACAACAGTAGTTCAATTGACCAGTTACGACGGTTACTCAATTGGTTCCTTATGATTTGTAATTCAGTTGTACTGCTTTGCCAAAGTTTCGTTTTGGCTTCCCCACATTGTATTACTCTCTATCTCTCTCATATATACAGCCTGAGTAAAAACTTTAAGGCCAGTAAAAAAAATTGAGAAAACGGGAAAATGGTATTAAAGGGATTTTAATTTTATTCAATTATTAATTATTAATGTTCATTTGTAAGAAATAACGCAACAGTTAGGTTTTTTAAAGTATGCAATTACCAGGAAATTAGTAGTATATTCAAAGTTAGTATTTTAGCCTGAGTAACAACTTTAAGGACACCAGTATTTCTTAACTACTAAATATATATATACTGGAATAAATATCACAGCAGTTAATGAGATTGTGGAAACCCTTCAACTTGTAGTTTTTTCGTTAATGTCTTCGAAGTTTTAGTGCTCTTTCTGAAGATGCCGATAGGTAAGAAGTTAACTGATCGTGAAAGAGGGCAGATTGATGCTTTTTCTTCAACGGGGATGAGTAGCCGTACTATTGCGAAAAAAATAGAAAGATCGGAGACTGTGGTCAATAATGTATTAAGATTGAAAGACAATTATGGTAAAAAAAACACCGGAGGAAGACCTAGAGCTTTGTCATTACGTTATGAAAAGAGTTTGCAAATTTACATCAACAGGAAAGTACTCAACCAGGAAACTTATTCAGGCCAAAGGTTTAAATGTTTGTCAAAAAACGATATATAATACAATTAGAAGGTGTGGAAGTTTTATTTACGTGGCAAAATTGGCTAAGCCTCAGTTACTGAATAGGCACAAAATAGAGCGTTTGAACTTCAGTCAGAAAGTCATGACCTGGGATAACCAATGGTTACAAATAATTTTTTCTCATGAAAAGAAGTGGAACTTGGATGGACCAGACGGGTGGAAGTACTATTGGCATGATTTACGAAGAGAAAAAGAAATATTCTCCAAGCGTCAATTAGGTGGAGGCTCTGTCATGACTTGGGGGTGCTTTTCTTACAATGATATGGGTTCAATTGCGTTTGTTTCGGGTAAAATGAATTCACAAGTATATCAAGATGTCCTTGAAAGTCATCTTTTACCAAATGCTGAACTCATTGCTGGAGAAAATTGGAAATATCAGCAAGACACTGCACCCATCCATTCGAGTAAGAGTACCAAAAATTGGTTAAAAGTAAACAATGTTGAAACTTTGAAATGGCCAGCTAAGTCTCCAGATCTCAACCCAATCGAGAACTTATGGGACGACTTAGCAAGAAGGGTTTATGCAAATGGGAGACATTTTACTTCATCAATCGAGCTGAAATCTGCTATCGAAGATGAATGGTACAAAACAGATCCCGAACTTTGTCAAAAACTAGTTTCACCTATGCAAACAAGAATATTTGAAGTTATTCAAAGAAATGGCTCCTACACAAGATTCTAAATCTTTGTATTTTTTAGTTCCTATGCTTTTTTCTAGGTAGCCCTTAAAGATTTTACTCAGGCTCAAATATTGATCTGTAAAATTTTCTGTTAATAAAATAATTACAAATTATTGTTTTGTCTTTTTTTACTTGTATTTAAGGTTAATAATTATCACTCAAATTATGTTTTGATCCTCAGTTTAAGACATGGCCAATTTCTGAAAAAAATTTACTGGCCTTAAAGTTTTTACTCAGACTGTATATAACAGATGATATATATCTTGAATAATGGTCCAAATGGTTACAGGGTTACGAATCAAAAACAAAGATTAATTATTTAAATGCTAAATGATTTCGCTGTGACTTTTTTATTTATTTTTATTTTACTGACTTATCTATATGTATATGTTTTTTTCTTTTTTTAATTTTCAATTTTTTTAACTTGTTTTTATTTATTCATTTCTTTTAATGAATGCTGTTGACTTTTTAGATCTTGAAAATTTGGATCTTGCCTTTCGGATTTCGATCTTGTTTACTTTAAAGAAATAAAGTTTCGTTTGTATTTTTAGTGGAAAAAGTGTAGAAGGACAGGAGAACATAGAAATGAAACAACTATCAGTTTGTAACGAAGAATCCGCACAATCTAGTTCCGATGCTACTTTATCTGAATCGTCAAGACCCAGAACTGGATCATTCAAAAAATTTATGAAGTGAGTATCTGAAGTAAACACTCGCACAAATTTTCATTTACGCTATTCTTTTGTGTGTATAGCATTGATTTAGAATTCACTGGCTGGAACAACGACAGCGCAGCGATCGAAGAAAGATAGTCAGAAAGACTCGCCCTTATGACTGAAGCTCCTTTATCGTTGTTGTTGTCTTATCTATGGTAAAATAATAATCAAAAATCTCTTAAAGTTCGTAAAACACGTTCAACAAATTTTGGTGCATCTGGGATTTATAGAAGCTCTTTGGGTGATAAAAGGACGTAGTTCATGAAAAGGGCAGCTGAAATGGCTTGGCAGCTGAAGAAATGGGCAGGAGTTAAATGGGAGTTGGGGCAATGTCTCTAAATGGAGTATGTCCTGGTTTAATTTGGAGCTTTTTTCACGTCTTTAAAGTGATTTCAACTTCAAGCCCCAAGTATTAACAACTGCTTTGAAACTTTCTTTGAAACAAAAATGTTAAACAAATCATTTTTGTACAATAATTTGTTACCTGTTTCACATCTTTCACTCTCTGACTCTGTGTACACGTAACCAGTCAACTTTGTGTTTGCAACCATATGTTCCCATATAGTTCTTTCTTGTTATCGTGTGCTTTACGTAAATAAATATTAATGAACAATAGTTCTGAAACACTGTGTGTATATAATGTACATTCAGAATCTGACAAATCCCGGGCGACTTAAAAAAAATGCTTTGGCGATTAGTTGTTTCCAAACAAGAATCTTTTAGAAACTATATTTCTTAAATTTTTAACATAAGCTTTGAGAAACAATCTGTATGGCGCTTAATTAAAAATGTTTGTGTTAATAGAGTTTCGAGATCATTAATTATTTGTATATTTTTTCCAGAAAGTTACATTTTAAAGGAGAGGAAGGCTCAACTGGAGTTGCAGGTAGGTTATCTTCAAAAAAAAAACTTAATTCAGTGCATACAGAACCGTCCCTTTTTGGGGATCAAGGGATAAATCCCCCTCCCCCAAATCAATATTTTTACACATAAATGGACGAATTTTCCTTCTTTTTTTTCCTTTTTTTGAAAAAAAAAATGCAGTAAGTGCACCCCCCCCCCTCCCTAGTCCGAAAAATAATCGAAATTACGAGCCTGAATGCATATTAAACCCTTTCTAAACTCTCAGCTTTTAACTCTTACTAGGAGTCTACAGTTGATAGGCTTAACTTTTGACTTGATGTATTTATTTTTTTTACCTCATTCAATATAGTTTTAAACAAAACGTATGTTATTTTATTTGTAAGAGTTACCTAGACAATAATTTAAACAACACGAATTGCTCGTTTTATCAGCTTTACCATTTATGAGCTTTTGCTTTTTACTTCCTTTTAAAAAAAGGGAGTATTGTATTCGCGAAAAAAAATTCACTCAAAAATCGGCCTTAATTTCCCTTTTTCTCACCCCCGAATGAATATTGTTTTTGTTTTTTTTTTTTTTTTCAACCCGAGCACACGTGGATATATGCCTAGGAACCTACAGACACCCGAAATATCCATTTTGCAACCCCCGAGTTAATTACCACGAATTTTCTCGTGACGTCCGTATGTACGTATGTATTTATGCATCTCGCATAACTCAAAAACGGTATGTCCTAGAAAGTTGAAATTTGGTACGTAGACTACTAGTGGGTTCTAGTTGTGCACCTTCTCTTTTGGTTGCGTTCGGATATTCCTACGGGGGTCTTTTGCCCCTTTTTTTGGGGAAATGATTTTTAATTTCGATGTAAACACAAGTAGTGTTATAGTTTGTCGGACACTTGGCGATATATCGCCATTCTTTTGGTCGCGAATTTTGTCGCCAACTTGACGACAAATTTGTCGATTTTTTTAATTTTAAATTTGGTCTCAATTTGGCCACCGTTGGTGATATTTAGAGATTAAAAACTGAATCACATTAAAACTGCCAATAATGGGGAAATGACATTAAATTGGAGTAAAAGGAAGTCATGTGCTGCACACATCAGCTAGTTAATGTTGCTATTAAGTTAAATTAAGAAACATTGAGAAAACTATTTTGAAGCAACCAGAATTTTACAAATAAGTATTTAAAAATATTTGCATAATAATGCTTAGTATAACAAGAAAAAACAATTTCCAAGTAAATAAATTGTCCAGTTCTTTAATCTGGTTAGTGCGTGTTAGATACAAACGTCATTCTTAAAACAAGGACTAAAGTTTTAAAAACGTATACGTCAGTCATGGCTTATATCTTGCCTGCAAACGTCAGAAAAGGTTTTTAATGCCTTCGCATGAAAGAATGCAACTGTTTGATGACATTAAAAACTGCTAAGGAAAGATTCTGAGAGTAGTAACCAACAATAAAAGAATACACCTAATTATGTTTATTTTCTCACCTGTTATCACCACCCAGTCACACCCCGCTTATGGGGGAAAACAAGTTTCGACCGGTCAAAAAATCCACTTTTTTTTATAATACAAAATGTGAGAAAAAAATATTCAAGAATAAGTTACCGAAATTTCAGTGAAAAAATTCCCGATTAATTCTGATGCTATGAGCACTTAAAGTGACCGCGGAGATTCGAAAGCATTTTTTTTTTTTTTTTTTTCAAACTCGTTTTTCTCGAAACAACTTTTTTTCAACTGGTGCAACAATTCCAGCTCAAAGAGTTTTTGACCAATTATTCTGAAAATTTTTGTGAATATTCGTTATTCAATTATACTCATTACGAATCTAACTCGTTGATGATATCATTAGTAAAAAAAAAATATTTTCTTTAATGCAAGAAGTGTGAAACAAATAGTAGAAAACCTTAACAATGTAATCCAAACACCTCAAAAACATGCAATTTTTTACTTTTTTGATCACAATTAGGTTTATATTCAAGGGAAATATGATGTTTACGAGAAATTAAAACTGTAATCATTACAGGCAAAAGTTGTTGATTCGGTAATTCACGTCAGCAACAAGCTTTGATGGCGACCACTCATGGACAGCAGCTTCTAACTCCACTTTAATTCTGGTGGAAATGACTTCAAACAATTACAAGGTTTACTTCAAAAAACGAATAAAATATCCTCCAAGTTTTAAAAAAATCTGATTATTTCTTTCCTGTTGAAAAAAACCACGAAAAACACTAAAGTTTTGACCTCCTAAACTGCTTTCCCTTCTTAAAAGGTAACATTTTACAATTCACTGCAATGCCAAATTTAATTCACTAAAACACGTTACAACTTTAATACGTTTACTCCAATAGTCATTAAGATGATAGGACTGCAGCTGTAGACACTGCGTAAATTTCAAAACGATTCTAAGGGAGTGCTACATTAAATACAAGTTTTGCATTATTACTGGATACTTTACTACTATAGTGCCTTCAGAAATCAAGTAAAATAAGTCATACGCTAAAACATCAGACGCAAACGAGGTTTTAGAGGCATTACGCCAGCATAAACGCCAACGTTTAGTAAATACAAAATGCAAAGTTCAAACAATTACACTCCATGATAATAAACAGAAATATAATTCGACTAAGAAAACATAATTTTATGTTCATGAGGAATAAGGTCAAATGAATTTCAACACATTACTCAAGTTTGGTACCGTGTTCCTCACAGGAAGTACTTTGAAAAATACAACCTGAATTAAAGAGAAAATGAATTGGAGACGCCACCGACCACAGAGTGACTAAATGAAAAAAAAATGATGATTAAAATATCATTTTTCAATCTCCACTTCTAAAATAAATTAATGACCTTTAACTGTACAAAAGGCATATTAAGTAATTGATAAAAGCTTTTCCACCAAATTTAAATTCCAGTGTTTAGGAGCTACGATTATTTAGATCTGCATTTTTTAAGTATTGCTAAGGACTGAGCAAAAGAGTAAGCACTTTTTCAAAAAAGTCGTCACTAATAAAATTGCTACCACCGGCTGCATATGAACATTCTTTACACTGCTAGAGACCACGGCAATCTTTTGGTGGCACATGATTGGTTAGTGAGTAAATATGGCGGCAATATCTTTGTCCGTCCAACACATGTGAGCTTGTACATATTTCGCTCCTCAAAAGTTCTCAATGTAATTCAAGTTTAAAGGTTTTAATTTTTTTTTTAAATCTTCAACACTTGTATGAGTTTAAAAGCTCTTTTAAAACTGTTTAGTTATTGCTTAATGCTACACAGCACATTAAAAGAGTTATTTAGGATTATTTATTTATTTTTTTTACTACAGCAAAATACGCTAGCAAGAGCTCTTTTTATTTATTTATTTTTTTTTTTAAGTGCACAGTATAAGTTAGTTATAGAATAAGGTTGTGCACAGTTGCAAATTTGGAAGAAAAAAAACATGCAGTGTATTGCCTAAATGCAATGTGTTTTGTAAAATAATGTTACTACTCGAAACAAACTAAAAGAAAGAGGGATTTCTTTTTTTACCGGATAGCCAATCAGCAAACTCTTAATATTTACGCAGTCTCTAACAAAATAAAGATTGCTCATATGCCTACCGGCCACTGGCAAAAAAAAAAAAAGCAAAAAAAAAACAAAAAAAACAACCCATTTAACTTGCATTCCGTGTCACTCCCAAAAATAAAATTAATCATTGTTTTTTTTTTCATTATTATTATGATTAACATTTAAATAAAATGTTTCATCGTTTTAGGATTTACTCGCCCGTTTGCTCGCTTGTCAACCATGCGCTTGAGGTCCGAGAAAAGCGGAGCAGAATCGTCTTCCATTTCTACAGACAGCAGCGCCGACTCCAGCACTCCCCTCAACAAAGCACTCCCCCTTCTCCAGAGGGTCCGCATGCTCGGAGAACAAGAGAGGAGATCGGAAACTCGGAATTTTCCACCTTTGTCGCCCAAGAAAAATAACGGAAGTCCAGAAGTCATCGGCGAAGGTACTCGTTTGCATGTTAACCGTCTGGATTTTTGAGCAATCGTGAATGGGGCTGTTGCCTTCAGTCAAAAGTACTACTTTTAGTCACTGAAATTGATAGAATTAGCAAAAAACAATCTGGAGCGAGAAAAAACATTTATTTTCCCAACGCTTAAATTTTATTTATTTATTTATTTTTTTTAATGTCCGATTTTGAAAATAAGGCGTGGTCTTTATGACGTCACAAATGATGTACTTTGGCGCATCTTTCTAACAGTTTCACGTTATGATAATCAAGAAGCTAATTAAATACTGCACTCTGCGCTTGCTATCAACTGTATCGTTACCATTATACGTGAGTAAAGATGCGAATTAAATATTACGTTCTGCGAATGGCAACAGTGAATGGCATTTCATCATTTGATGTCATCGGAAGAAGCGTAAACAATGAAAGCGCACCGATTAAAATATTTTTTTTAATATTATACTTAGTCAAATTTCGTAAAAAATGGTCAGATCCTATGTTTTTAAGCATGCTCTTTCAGGAAAAAAAAAATACTTTTAAAAATGCGGAAACGAAACCCATTGCAAAGTATCCTCACGAAAGTTGAACCTCCGTAAGTTGACGTTGCGGACAGCTTTTGAATGCTACCGGCCTCCGCGTGCGGGTGTTACTTCTGGGAAGCGGCGCCCATATCCCTCAGAATCGACTTCATTTATACCCGACCCTCTTGACTTTATACAATCCTTTTTAGACAAATACAGCATCCAGCACACAACATTAAATCCCTGGCAACAGTTTGAATTTTGACGTCTTGAACTCAAACAATGGTTTTCGCAATTATAATTGTAATAGGATCTATTTGTAGAAACAAGAAACCGCAGCAGGTGGGGTCCAGCCGCAATTCCCGATTGCAAGAAACGTAATTTGAATTCAAGATGTCAGAATTCAAATTGATGCGGGAGACTGGATGATCAGGACTGGATTTTCTCTTCTTCATTTTATTTTTTAGTTTTATGCTCGATGAGCTCACTTCGTATTTATTCGAAGTTAGTCTGAAATAGGTAAATGAAAGATTATTTAATCCCTCCTATTTTGGCTTGCAACTATGGAAGTTATTTCCAGAAAATTTTTCATTCCATTACCTAACTACGATTTATATTCCTTGCTTTCTAAAAAGTGGTAATGAGCGAGAGAGAAGTCTTTAGTTACATTGCTACATGTTTATTCTAATTTTAATGATTTTTACACTTTAAATAACGTACTACTACCTTCAACTTAATATATGCAAATAATATTATATTATTATATATAGAGACCATGAATAATTTAAGACAAAAGTACCCAAAAACTCATTGGGATAAATATTATGGAAGGATGATGGTAAGGTTCATTCGGATAATTCATAATGGACTGTAGTATAAAAACTTAGGTATAACACTTTTATTAAGTAACTAAACGTAATGTGTAAACAAATCTCGGTGCACCTGCAGCGGCTCTTCAGGTAACGACCGCCGAAGCAAAATGTGCAAGTCTTAACAACTGCGATGGCGCCACCGGCACATCACTTCTAGAGTTGAGATGCAACAGATGATTAAGAACTTCAAAATGTACAATAAATTCCCATCCATACGCATTATGAGTAAATTTAAAACTTACCCTTTTTTTAATCTAAAAATAGGTTCACAGTTCATCTTCAAAACATTGAATTTTCCAAATGATCTATTCTATCACAAAGCAGCACTGAAATACGTTCATAATCAATATCTGAAAAAATATTTCATTTAATTAAGCTCACGTTGAAAATATGGTATGCATCTTAAATTTTGCTGTTTTTTCACATATTTTTTCCATATTATCGACAATGTTATTATTAAAAGGTACAAATGGCACATAAATCAAATGTTGCGATCAATACGATAGTTAATTACTCAATGTCTACTACAAAGTTTTTCCAAATATATTAAAGACAAAATTGCTTTATTATTTTAGGTCTTCCATTCCTAGAAAGGATTAAACTCTTAAGAGCAAAGGAACAAGCTCAAGCCAAGCAAGCTCAACTTAATCCCAATGAAAATAAAGAAGAGTTACAGGTAAAAGGATAGCAAATTATTCATTTTTTCGTACCTTGAAGTGCAAAAAAAAAAAAAAAAGTTTATATAAAGAAAATGGTCCATTATAGGTGCATTGTCAGTTACTGAAACATTTAACTTATCATATCCAGTTTGCTTTTAAAAACATCCTTACAGCCTGTACGTCCAATATATTTAAGTACAGGGTGGACCAAAAGTTCGTTTAAACTTTTAAGGATTCATAAAGACGAAGAAATTATGCTAAAGAAATGCGGTTTAAATAATTAGGCTCATAAAAAAGTCGGTTATTTTTAGCAACAAAACAAATGAGCAAAAAAATGTCACCGGTAGAGGACGCTAACGACCTGAAACACAACAAACAAGACAACAGCAAGCCTATTTATTTGTTCCAGTTGTAACAATTGCTCAACATGATCCTCTAACCAATGCATGAGACTAAAAAGGCGACACAACACCCGTTACAAATAAATGTAACAAGTCAGAGTGCATTGCAAAACCCTCACGACACTAATTATTAAAATTTATATTATTGATGATGCCGTAAGTTATGAAAGTGGAAGTTTTATACAAAGACAATCGATCGTAATTATCGATTGTTGCGCCACGCAGTTTTCTAGCGACCATTGTGATCAATTGTTATCGCAAGAATAGATAAACAGACTTACTATTGTTCTGTTTCTCACGTTTTGGGTCGTCAGCGATCCCTACCGGTTTCATTTTTAACAGAAAAAATTCTGGCAAAAAAATCTGACTTGTTTTTAAGAGTCCCCATTTAACGCATTTAGCATATCACACTCACTTGAGAGTAATACCTATTTTTGCATATCGCACTTCTTCAGTATAGTTTCTTCATCTTTTATGAGTTTTTAAAGTTCAAACGAACTTTTGGCTCACTCTGTTACAATCTAGTAAGGCAAAAAACTTCCGTTATTATTCAAAGTATAAATTTTTCACATGTTGCTCATTTTTAAGTACATGTGGTTCTCCTTTTCTTTAGAAACCTCCTCCATCACCCCGATCTAAGAGCAATCCATTCTCTTCTCTGCTATCTTCAGCTATTCAAACCTCTCCCAAATTATCTCCAAAGGCCACTTCTCCGAAGAAAGAGTACAAAGATACGACAAATAGCAAAGGATCGCCAGTAAGTATAAAAGTTCGGATGCCTGAATCTGCCACAGAACTTCCCCTACTAAAGAAAGTGCTCTTAATGAAGCTTTTAGAAGATAAGAAAAAAGACGAAGAAAATGAAAAAGCTAGAATGGAGGTTAGTGATATTTAGTGGTCCATCCTCATAAACTTACGTGGTAGAACTTAGTGAAAATTATAACGAAGACCATTTAGTAACTTTTTGATATTTGTATCATGCAAAATTTTGATAAATACGACTATGCAATAGCATTGGTTCTTTTTAATCCCTAAAAAGAATTCGTAGTATATTGTTGCAAATTATCTAATAAAATTTCAATTCAATTTTTTGAGCAAATACATTTTTCGATGTTTTATGAAAGTAGAAAAATATTGACTCTTTACGTGGTTCACAAATACAGTAGATTACTATCAGACTTGCTTTATTTTTCACTTTATAATGAAGTTTGTTAATGATCTTCCGGTAAACTGTTATGATGTAAGCTTACTTCTGTTTAATGAAAGTTTGAAATATTATTGCAAATTTCCTTCGAATTTATAATAACAAAGTTATTTATTAAAGTATTGAAAAAAGAGTCAAAACATTTTCAGACTGCATTGGGTTAAGTTTAATTCCTTTGTGATTAATAGTTCAAGACCCTCTTAGTTGATAATCCTGAAGTTATTTATTTCCTGTCTGCAACTTAAAGTTAAAAAATACGTAGAGGCAAAGCATCTGGTATGTGTTTTTCCGTGACTGATTTATAGTTATTAGTTCAAATTCAAAGTAAAATCGTCAAAATAAAGATTTCTAAAGTTACTTTAAACCATTTAAACGCTTTTTTGAAAACCATTTTAAAACTAACTTCATGAATAAAATCAGAGCAAATTAAAAATATGATTTATAAAGCAGAATTATTTGTCTTTTACCGCAGAAAAAGATTTTTTGCTCCATTTCAAGCCAAACAGTTATTATAATCCATCATACTGTTTGACTACGGATTGTATGGAATTGGCAAACATCCAGCTAAGGCGACTCCATCTGAATGAGGGGAAAAATAAAAATTTTATGCACGTATTCCGCTCATTTGAATGAGACTCTGCTTAATTTAGAGGCTAACATGCATCTGCAAAATCTGACATCCCTGAAAACTAATAGATGCTTCCATTTCCGCGTGTAAACCGGATGTTTGCCTTTCCATACAATCCGTGGTTAGACAGTAGCAATGACTTCTTTTTGACGTTTCATTAGTTGAGTGTTATATTTGGTATATTTTCAAGAATATTTGTGTCAAAAGAAAATAAATTGCTAGTAACAGAAATGCAGCTCTGTTTACCTCAATTTCCAGCTACGATTTTAAGTTCATGCGATTGTTTCTGAAAACTCGTCAAAGAGTCGGCTATTATGGAACACTTTCAGTACACATGATGGGAATTGCAAGTGGGCACCAATATCTTACATATTTTACCACGTGAGGGGATTACAAGAGGAAAAAATACCATGTGTCATAAAGAACTCATGTCCTAGGATACCTAATGTGGAAAAATTGATACGAACTTTGGTTCCGGTATTGTTTGGATTATGAACATGCAGAAAACTAACTCGGATGCTTTCACAAATAAGTCACTCATTTCTATAGATGATGTTCAGTCAAAAATAATGCTAAACGCTTTCTGTATAGTCAATACTTTATTTAGAACAATCGCGGAAAATCTTATAGATATTTTTTTTTCAATAAATTTACAGGGGGAAAAACAAACAAAATAACACCGACCATCAAGAGAAAGAAAAGTTCTAGAAAAAGAACTACACTCACTGCCAAAAATTAAGCACGGAGAGGTAAAATGCGAAAAAATTGATTAATACTGCTTTGATTGAAATGAAATGCGGCAGGAGAGTAGCAAATATGTTTATGCAATGAAAAAAACAAAGAATTACATACAGATATGAAAACAATAGTAAATTTTCATAAATTATAAAATGACGTCATATCGTAGTCATTTTCAAAATATTGTTCAAATTCAAACAAACACAAAAACTGACATTAATAGGCTATGTGAGCATCCCACAACTGCATACAAAGTTTACAGAGTGTAACCATACTTTTTTTATGAGATGATCAACCACCACAGAGTCGAGTAATCGCCATTCCTTGTGCAGAGCAGCTTCAAACTCTGTGAGAGTGGCTGTGGGTGGGAAACGTGTACTAAGAACAAGGCCCAGGGCATCCCAAAGATTTTCATTGGGATTATGGTCGGGTGAGTACGCCGGCCAATCCATACGCGCAATACCCTCATTTTACAGGTAATCGTAAACGATGGCAGCTCTATGGGGACGTGCAATATTGTCTATTAACCCCTTAACGACCGGATAATTTTCAAGAAAACGGTCATAAAAGTGTCTATTTTTTTATTTAAGAAAATTATATAAAATTAGTGTATGAACAACATGTGCATTCAATTTTTCATTTTCAATATTTTTCAGATTGAAATTTTAAAAAAAAATTAAAATTTTGTCAAAAGTCAACGAGCAAGTCCAAGCAAGCAGCGAAAATTTAAGAAATACGTCTTTTAAACATTAAAAAAGAATTTTATTAAATTTTTTGTGTAATATAAGTAAAGAAAAGTACATTCTTCTTGTGTGGTAAATTTCAAAGCTTGAGATACAGAGGCCAACATCACAATCTGGTAAGTTAGTACTAAATTCCTTCCTGCATCTCTGCAATTACATTTAAATCCGCAATTACGTTTAAAATTGAATAGCGCTGCCATCTCGTGTATAAAAAAAGAAATAAAATGTATTCCTGGTCTTAGAAATTAATTTATTTTAATCGTTTCGTCGCGATAATATTGCACACCCCAGCACGGCAATGTCACGGGCGCAAGAAATGAAGATCGAAACCCCAGCCCGGCATATTCACGGGAGCAAGAGGGAAGGGGTTAAAACGAAGGCAGGACCCCCTACTGCAGCGTACAATACTACAGAGGGGTCTAGAACTTCATTCCGATACCGTATAACCGTCAGAGAACCCCGTCTGTAGATGTGCATGTCGGTGCGATACCCCAACGAAATACCTGCCCAGACCATTAATCTTCCACCTCGAAATGCGTGACGTTCGGTGATGCCCTGGGGTCAATTACGTGTTCCTTGTTCTCTCCAGACCCTTACACACTTGACATCGGGTTGCAGAGCAAATCTTGACTCATTTGTGAACATAACATTGCTCCAATCAGACACAATCCAACTGACATGTTTGGTGCACCACTTGAATCGTGCCCCTCTGGATTGGAGTAAGAGAGGAACACAAACTTGTGGTACCAGGGCATACAGCCCATTCATGTTTAGTCTTCGGCGCACAGTAGTGGAAGATATCGTTTTACCAATTGGCGCTGCACCCGTAGATGTCACACACACTTAGAGGTTTCTCTTCGGTTCCGCTTGGCTACAAAAGCAATATATCGATCTTCCACGTGGTTCGCAGTCCTCGGGCGACCGGTCATAGGTCTTCTGGCAACTGTTTGGCTCGTTAGAAATTGTTTCCATAATCCGCCATCGTTAAATGGCGGAGTGATGAACGCAAAGAAAAGAGTAACATCTGTGATTGATTGTCCTGCTTCAGTGCGTCTGACACCATGCCATAGCTCAAAATTTTCCATTCGTCTTCTGGAAGCCATAAAAGCACGTCCGTCTTGAAAACAAATCGTACCAAAGTTCTAAACACCTTTTATCGGCACTTACAAGCAAATCCTGTAAACCCTTCACAATGCTATTTTCTGATACGACTGCCATTTCTGCATATTTCTCGAAACGAAACCGTGATCCGACAGTCACCTAACTTACTTGCATACTTCTATCTACCCCTGCAGGGAATTGCAGCCTCTCCAATTCGGATTGGCTCCTAGAAATTTACATTTTCCTCTCCGTGCTTAAATTTTGGCAAGTAAGTGTATGTTAAGCATGATTAATAAAATCATAACTTGGATTGCCATGCAAACGAACAAATTAACCAGTTGGTTAACGTGCGCACCATTTCTCCGCTTTCCCGCACTCAAATTGTTACCATTTGTTTGCTGGCAAAGAGAGGTTTTTCCGAATGGGGTAGAAATCAGCAAGCTAGAAATCGGCAAGCATTGACAAGTGCCAATTTTTTCGCTATGTTGTTCCGCAAACACACGTATCTAACTCAAAATATTAGAGTAAATTCAACGCCAAAGCAATACTGAGTTTTATATATATTTTTCCAAAACAAACGAATTAGACTCAAGAGTTTGACAATATTATGTCAGAGAGAAATGTCATTACTCTCAGGTTGGTGGCAAAATTATTTCTTACATTAGACATACTGTTCCCATAGGCTATCGACATAGCGAATGAAAGGATTGCAGAACAGAAGAAAGAAAAAGAAAAGTCTCAAGAAGCAGATTCCGACCGTGTGTACCTTGAACAGTTTTCCCGTACTCTTGGATTCAAGATGTCTGCGGATGATGTATTACCCTCTCCCCAAAAGCCTAGAACCCGCCTTAATGCATTGTCTTTAACTCCTTCTCCTTCAAACGAAAACATGAATCCTTCCGAAACTGCGAATGAAAAGCCTGAGGAACCCATCAAAAAGGAACCCAAAAAGGTATTTTCTTTTTTTTTTTTCTTTTTAACTTTAAAAAGATTTTTTTTTTTTTTTTAATTCGCAGAAATAGCAAAACTGGTGTCTGGAGCTGCGCGAGTTTCAATTATCTTTTGAAAACTATACAGGACGGGTAACATAGTAAATGCTTTTGAGGTAACGAGTTGCTACTTCAACCATTCAATATACCAGACAGCCCAATTATCACAACCAAAGACTGCAGTTTCGTTCTCGTTAGATCTCATCAGTCTGTATCAGTGAATAACCGAACTGGAGGCAGATGTCCAAACACCCAAGCTTTGCCTTCAATTTACTAGTCGAACCACACCAGGCTGCAGACTCTCGCTATGAGATAAATTTACTTTATCTGCCAGTTTGTTGGCACTCTCAGATTCAATGAGATTACATCTGTTTCCAGCTCGGTTATTCACTATTTCAGACTGTTTAGGTTTAATGAAAATGAAATTTCAGTCTCTGGATGTGATAAACAGGCAGGTAAATTGCTTATAGTTGTGCCTTAGCTCTGGCTTAGGGGCGGTAACTTACTGCTAAAAACTTCAACCATGACCTTTTATTATAAAAAGTATAACTAAGCTTGTTTAAATGCAATTATAAAATTTAGTTGAAGCGTAACGTTTGAAATTTAAGTCGAATATTTGTTCAATTGTCATTTAAAGTGTTGAACACTTTTTTTTCTAAATCACAACATATCGAATGAGAAGGCGGACTTTCTCCCAAAAAAAGGTACGACCATCACCCAAACTTTTCTCAAGATATCTCCAAAGACAAACGGGAGTCAATGGAGCTGACAATCCGAGACTTGTTCCGGAACACTCTCTAATACTATTTCCGAGAAAGCAATTTATCTGAAACCTGGCTCAACTACATCACAAACATCCTGGATCGAGCCAGGCTCAAAACAGTTGCCCTTTTCAGGCTCTTGATGAGCCATGATTGTACAATGTACAGCAAAAAGGTGGATACCTTTAGAGAACGAATATGCGTGAAAGACCAAAGCGCATGCTCTTAAATCTGAAAAAGGTCATGGACTCAGCCCATCTTTCTGTCTGCCCTGCACTTGTCTCCTCGACTCTGCATGACTCTTACTGGGTGACTACACTCCAATGGACTAAGCAACTACTTTGTGATTTTTTTTTTTTTTTTAAGTTTAGATTCATATTTTACTTTAATCGTCGCCTGCCTTTAGAAATGAAAAAAAAAAATTTATTATATCGCTCTCTCAGAAGAACAGTGCAAAAACCTAAAATGAAATAGTTCCGAAAGTTGAAAAATCTTTGACCTTACGTAACAAATGAAACCATCTAATTCGAGAAGATTGAACATACGACTGAACCGAAAAACGTATGAATTATCGTATTCAAAACGATAACGAACGGTCATGTACTAGCTTGAGATTCATTTTAAGCCAATACCTCAAGCACCTTCTGCTTCTAATGTTAATTGGAATGTGTTTCATTCCCTTGAAAGCGAGTTTGCATTGAATTAGAAGACTTACATCTTAAAACGCACCTAAAAGTCAATGGGTGTGGAATTTTCTTCCAATCGTTATAACTATCTTTCATACTTTCAAGGTAGGAAAAATGTGTGTCTGTTGGTCTGTCGTCTGTGTGTAAACACTAAAATAAATTGTTTGGGGTCAAACAATTGAGAAAAAATGTGCAGATTCTGATATGATCTTATTTTTTTGTTTTCAGAAAGAGGAATAAAATTGATTGAATCTCGTAGATTTAAAATTGACAAAGTCAAAGATAAATGCGACTAAAATTAAAATGAAATAAACCATCAAGGCGAAAATATTTTTACTGTGAAATTATTTTTGTTGAGACCATTTGTTTTTATTTATATTCTAGTGTTTTAATTTATTTATTTTGTTTTCGAAAACGGAAAATAGAAGGAAATTCGGACGACTTTATTTTTTACCAAAAAGAGAGCTGCAAACGATTTTATTTTTAGATGAAAATTTTTTGCTTATGCCTGATTTTTACTTAATTATTCTTTATTTTCTAAAGTTTATTTACCCTTTTTTTAGATTTTGGCAACGGAAGAAAAATATTATCCGAGGCGTTTTAGTTTTACTCAGAAGAAAAAGCTACGAGCTATTTTTTATCTAAAAAATATAAAAGTTTTGATGTGACGTTAATTTTTACTACCTTTTCTTTTTATTTCTGTTTATTTCTTTTTTTATTTTATTTCTCAAATTTATTTTTTATTACATTTTATTTATTTATTCCTTTTTATATTTTTTAAACTTTTTTTCATTATTTTATTTATTTTCATTCTTTTACATTTTTTAAAAACAGTTTTTTTATTTTCATTATTTTATTTTTATTTTATTTAGATTTATTTGTTTACATATGTATTTAAAAGAGATTAAAGAAGGATGTGATCTCACAGTCAATGTTTGAATAAGCATCAAAATTACTACTGGATAATTATATTTCCAGAAATCATCAGTACAACCTTCCGAAAACAGGAAAAGAAGATTGAGTCGGATGCTGGCAGTTAGAGAAGATTCAGAAAACTCAAGTGTAGATGACGAGGAAGACCCTTTTGTAAAAAGCATTGAATGCCAAACGGAGGTAATTAAAAACTGTTCAAATATCATTATCGAAACAATGTAAGAATAATTAAGCACAAATTTAAAGTTTTCGATAATACGCTCTAAATATACTCACTTACGAAAGTTAAGCATGGAACGTGAAATACATCATTAACTCTACCTATGCAACAAAATCGAGCTTCTACATCTGTATTTTACTGTGCATATGCAAATTTATATATTTATACTTTTCCTGTGGCAACGCCTCTGGGATTGCAGTTTTATACTGCGGTCTCTGGGACGAGCGCGAGAAACAGTAAGACTGCGGCGGCATGATGTACACAATATAATTGTTCTTTAATAAAACCAAGCAAAACTACAATTGTGTCAGCCTCAGCTATTTCTCAAAATAAGTTATACAGTCCACTACCAGCGACCAACATATGGTCCAGCAGCCGGATAATAAAATGGCTAAAACATATAATAAAGCTGAGTTGAACCGATTAAGGGGAAGCGTAAAAGCAAAACTCACGATTATAACTAAATTTGATGAAAAAGATAAAGAATTGTGTGAGAAGACTAAAGTTGAATGCGAAAGTAAATTACGTGATATCTCGGAATTAAAACAAGAATTGAAAAGGCTCTTCGAGTTATACGGTGAGTTAAAGTTGGATGAAAAAGAAGAATTCGAGTGTGATGAAATCTTCATGGAATTGGATTCGATCTGCGACACTCTGGAGGTAAACATTAAATATTTCCTTACTAGGTTTACTGATAAAACGGATAAGTCTAAAACTGAAGACTTTAGCGCTAACAATTCATTAAAGTTTGATTTGGCTGCAAAATTGCCTACTATCCCGTTACCTAAATTTAGCGGTAGAATTGAAGAATTTGCTAACTTTAAGGGTCAGTTTCAATCCATGATTTCTGCTAATGAATACAATTCAGAAACTCAAAAATTGTTCTATTTAAAAGCTGCCTTACAAGGTGAAGCAAAAATGTTAGAAACTAGTGAGGACACGTTTAAATCCTTGTTTAGTGCATTAGAGGTTAGGTACGAAAATAAACGTACAATAGTGGATCTCCATATTCAGGAAATATTGGGATTAGAAAAAATAAATTTCGAAAACTCAAAATTATTGAGAAATTTATCTGATAAAGTTTAAAAGAATTTAAGAGGCTTAAAAGCGCTTAATTTAGAATGTAATGATTCGTCAAATGCGATAATAACGAACATTGTTCTTCAAAAGCTAGACAAAGATACTAGAAAGGCATACGAATTATCTGTAGCTACTAAAGAAATTCCGTCATTACATAAATTATTACAATTTATAGATAACAGATCAAATGTGCTTGATCAATTAAAGACGAGTATTTCTAACAAAAATGTGAAAGGGTTTCAAAATCCTATGTCAAACCTCAGAAATTTATTGATTAATACCGATGAAAACATTAAGCTTTGTATTATGTGTAATGAACAACATTCTTTATTTAAGTGTAACCAGTTTAACAATTTAAATATTTCTCAGCGCTTAGAATTTGTAAAGAATCACAAATTGTGTAGAAATTGCTTAAGGCAACACAAGTCTGATTGTCGTTCAACATTCAAATGCTCTGTATGCTTTAAAAGGCATAATACATTGCTACATTATGAAAAAGACAAAAATGGCAGTAATTCAGTACCTTTAATTGTAAATGTTAACAATTCGTTTTCCACGATAAAGGAATTTTCGTACAAACAAGAAGCGTCACTCGTCAGTGTGCTTCAAGGTCAGAAACCTGAAAATAGTGGGGTAAATCAGAATGTTTCTATTAAAGAGTTGTATAGCGAGGAATATTTCAGTAAAATAGCTACACGCGATGATTCTGGTAGAGATAAAGTAAAACTTCCAATAGAGGAAAAGAGTAGGTCATTAAGCAATTTGAGAAGCTTCAGAGATGTCGCAGAGAGACATTCGCCATTTCTTGCCACTAGTACTCGAAGGACTTTGATAGATGAAGGACATCAAGATTTTCCCGATACATGTGAAGTCGCACGCGGGGACTTTTGTGTCAGTGACGTTCTGTCAGGTTCGGAAAATTTGGATCAGGCAAAGTTCTAACAGTCTGATCTCATTCAAGTTTTGCATAAAGAAGAAATGGAACTCCATAAATCGATGTCAAACTATCCCGACTTACTACATACAAAATTTGAACATTCGTTTACACCTCAACAAATGACTGGCAAGAAATTGAAAATGGTGCGTTCAAATTCGGATTATTTTAAATTTAAAGTGACAGTGAATCTCAAGGAAAATTACATGAAAGGTGAAGTTCTTTTTACGATTTCTAGAATTTTCGAACCCCAGGGTCCAATACAACCATTCATTTCGAAGGATAAAATGTTCCATCAGAGACTTTGGGTGTTGTTACTCAACTGGTCGGATCCTTATCCCCCTAAGGAGTGGTGGAGTTGTTTGAAACAACTTCCTGTTATAAATCAAGTCCAAATTCCAAGGTACAGTCATCTTTCTAACGCAATTACTATTCAGCTACGCGGATTCGCTGTTGCTTCAAAACAAGCCTTTGGAACAGTCGTCTACTTGAATTCGATAGATGCGTTTGGATACGCAAATACGAGTCTCTTGTGCAGTAAAATAGCTGTAGCTCCTCTAGAGACCTCAACAATTTCTCGTTTGGAGTTGTCAGCGTTCCTTCTATTAGCGCGACTTACATCCAAGATTGTACCCATATTGCAGTTGCCAATGGATCATATTTACTTGTATAGTGACTCACTCGACCATTGTTCTTGCCTGGATTAAAACCCCTCCCGAGAAGTTGAAGCCGTTTGTATCCAATGGCATGAAGGTAAGTCAATCGATGAATCAAATTTACCAGTGGCGACATACCTCTTCTAAAGATAATATAGCGGATATTATCTCCCGTGGACAAGTGTTCTCTTGTCAAATCAGCAGAGGTGGGAAGAACCAGAGATTTTATACCTCTATTAAGTGAACATTATTTTGAACTGAATGATCTCAATCAAACTTTATATTTCAGTAAACTGAAAGATACTCTTGAAACTGTTTTAATTGTTACAAAAAATGTTCTTTTGGTAAATTTGCTGAATTTGAATAATACTTATCGAAAATTAATTAATGTAGTTAGTTATATTCTTAAGTTCAATTATAACTGCAAGAATGAAATGAAGAAGGTTGAATCTTTTACTGCAGATGAGGTCACTGCCAGTGAATTGAAAACTTTATCGTTTGTCCAGTATGAATGTCTTAGTAATGATTTTCAGCAGCTAAAATCGGGAAACCCGGTTAAAATCTCAGGTAAATTAAAATTGTTACCTTTTCATGATAAAGATTTAAATATCATAAGACTTGGAGGTCGTTTATCAAATTCCGAACTATCCTTTGATGCGAAGCATCAAATAGCAATGCCTAAACATCATAATTTAACAAGACTTATTTTATTAGATTTACACGTTAGAATTTTCCATCTAGGTGTGCAAGCCCGATTGCATGCATTTACATCAAAGTTTTGGATAATTCAGGGGAGAGATCTCTCTCGGAAAATTGTACATGAATGTGTGATTTGTGCAAAATACAAACCACGAATTTCAGAACATAAAATGGGAGACCTCCCACCGGAACGCTGCAAACAAAACTTTCCCTTTTTAAATACTGGCACTGACTTCGCAGGTCTATTCTATATTAAAATTCAATATCAATTTAAAGATGCATTGCAAAAGGTATTTACAAAATTTGTATGTTTATCATCCCATACTTTTCATTTTGAAATTGTGTCGGCTTTAGCATCTGATTCGTTGATTGCTTTGCTAAAGAGATTTATGCCTTGTCTGGGAAAATGTGCTGGTTTATTTAGCGATAACGCAAAAACCTATATCGGTGCTCACAACGAACTCTATCGTTTGCACAATTTAGTAAGCCAACCAGATGAGACTTCATCAAAATTTATTTGCTTTGAAATAATCAAATGGAATTTTACTCCATCTAAATCTCAATATGGTGTCAAATCAATTAAATTTCATTTAAAACACGCAATGGGCAAATTGATTTTTTCTTACGAAGAACTTTAAGAATCAGAAATCAAATCGAAAGAGTTCAGTGTAAAGTATATTTGCTTTATTGTGTATACATATTTTCATGTTTGAATGTTTTGATTGTAATTGAGTATTATATCTGTTCAATTTACTTCTGTGCATTTTATGGTATTTTACTGATAATTTTATTGGTAAATATTTTTGAAATCTATCAATTTCAACGCCGGGAGTATGTATTTTACTGTGCATATGCAAATTTATATATTTATACTTTTCCTGTGGCAACGCCTCTGGTATTGCAGTTTTATACTGCGGTCCCTGGGACGAGCGGGAGAAACGGTAAGACTGCGGCGGCATGATGTATATAATATAATATAATGGTTCTTCAATAAAACCAAGCAAAACTTCAATTGTGTCAGCCTCAGCTATTTCTCAAAATAAGTTATACAGTCCACTACCAGTGACCAACAACATCAGTGGCAGATTTACATGTTTGAAAGAATGAATTTTTGGATGATCCCATGCCCCCAAGTGGCTCACTCAGTGTAATCTGGCAAAAACGTAGCCTGTAAAAATAAGGTGGACATAGGACTCTTTTATCAGTGTCTCCCCCCCCCCCCCAAACAATCTTAAAATAAATGTTTGAGAAACATGTTCTTTACAGAGTCCTTGTGTTATCATTTCAAATTGTCTTCTGGAAAATAATATTTTTCTTCCCATACTTAACGTTTGGCAGTGAGTATATTTCGCAGCTTTAAACCATAGAGAAGTTACTGAAAACTAAATGGGAAAGTATTATATGTGGAGTACGAAATGTCGTCCTTTTTCTTTGATTTAAATTTATTTTCAAAAACGATTTCTGAGAGTAAACAATATGAAGTGTTTCTGTACAGTTTTAGTACAAATGAAAAGCTTCTGAATTCGTTGGGAAATGAATAATGGCTATGTTTAAGAAAGCTAAATCTCTTTAGAAAGTATAGTTTTAAGAAGATGAAAACCTAATTGTAACCACTTTTTGTAGTCGACACACAAAAAGGTTTGTACGCATCTGCTCTTTTGATTCCTAGGTCTCTAAAGTATGCATTCATTAATTTTATAACCCATTCAAAAAAAGGAGAGTGCCATTCAGTAATAGATAATGCACCTTTCAATTTGATTCCTTTTCTATGTCCACTTTCTATGTATCGGATGGAGTTTTTCCTATAATTTGACGATTATGTTTTCATGCAATCCATTATTCATTATTAAACAAACATTTAGTTAAGGATTCGACAGACGAAGAGTATATAGACTTAATCTTCGTTTTACGTATTTATAAAATGTTTGTCGGGAAAAAAAAATGTCCTTCAATTCTTATGCATCTTATGTGGTACCTAAGTGTATTTTTTAGTTTTGAAATAAGTGACATGAAGTTTAACTGAATGGTGTAAAAAAAAATTGGGTTAGGAAGAACATGATGTAAAAAGAAATAATCTCGCATAGTAATAGCAGATCAAAAAAAAAAAAATGGGGGATTTTAATTTTGAAGTAGAGAATGCTCGATAAACTTATACGTATTTTATTTATCGCCTTATATAAAGTTTAATGCTCTAAATTTTATAGATAGCACTGACTTTTATTGCTGCTGAATTTAAGCAAAATTTCTTTCGCATTCGTAAATAATTTGGAAAAACATTTTGCAGAAATGCATAAAATTGAACACATTCTGACAAGGAAATTGTAATATTCCTTTTCTATCCTTTATATTATTTCTCAAAAAGTTTTGTTTTTCTTGTTTCTATAGCTTCAACAATGAAACACTGTTACTGTTTTTTGATAAATTTCTGTAAAAAATCGGTTAAAAATCGGTGTTTTAAAGAATTAAGAAAAAACAATTTTAAATGTCAAACTAATGTGTGATAGTAAAACTGATCGTGTCTTTTTAGGTTATACGTAATGCTACTTCGGTTGAATCATTGAATGGATTTGAATCTCTGAATCGGAAATTGAACTTTGAGCATGGTCTTCAAGATTATTTAGGAAAAGTTATGTTGCACGTTAAACAAGCAATGAAATCATATGTGGTAAGATCTTTTAATTTTTCTTTTCATCAGATTACCCCTAAAACACATGATGTTACTAGTGCTGATTTGTTTTAAAAAGCGCATCAAAACTGCACTGTTAAAAATTCAGGAAGATTTTCTGGTAATTGTTACTGTAAAATTGCATCGCCGACGCATCGCTGAATTTTACGGTAATTTATACCGGAGAAATAAGCGATCCCAGCGCCAACTGGTTGCTGTGGCCTACCGAGGAAACCGTAAAATTTTACAGTAACATTTGATTTTTACGGTAATAGTTACTGGCAACATGGATGCCAGTAACAATTACCGTAAATTTTCCGGAAAATTTTTAACAGTGTGCTGCCAAGATATATATATATATATTAATAATTTACGTGCTTAAATTTATAATTGCGACTTTTCGTCTTAATCAGGAACTGTCAACATTGGTGTTTTTGAACTGGTGCTGTGGGACTCAATATTGAATTGAGCTTGTAATGGCTCACGATGTTCATTGTTTGGAAAAAAAAAACGTATTATTATTATTTACATAATTTTAAAACCATGTCTATAGAACTCAATTTTTAATTGGAGGCCTCTAAGCAGTTTTTTTTCTTTTAAATAAAAATGGCTATAATATTAATTCCGTTTGGAAGCACGTTTCTAAGCAGAACTTACTCTCTCAAAGCATGCCTGCTTTCAAAAAGCGTTTACTTACAAAAATTTACCTCATAAAAATCACAATAAACTTAAAAGGAGAAAACAACTAAAATACATTTTTATTAGTACTTTTAATTTTTCTAGCATTGATTTTTGCTTTCTACTTGCTTTGAAAAAACAAACGGTTTTATTTATTTTTATTTATTATTTTATTTTACTTCTGGGCTTTTATTTTTTATTGGTTTGTGCAATACTTTCTGGAATTTTTAGAATTATGTTTGTTACTCGGTTTTTTTTTAGGTTTTCAGTATAGTTTTAGTTATAATTTCCTTAAGTTTACTTCGCATGCTTTTATTATTATAATTTTATTGTTTTTTATTTTAATATTTTTCCTTTTCTGTTTCCAAATCATGCATTTAATTAGAAATTTTAGTGTGTGGACTAAAGCACATCACCATTAATAAATGCTCCCGATGAGAACTTATACCGTACTTCCAACAAGAAGAAGACGTAAGTAATGTAACTTTAGGCTTAATATAATGGTTATCTTCATATTAATAAAATGTTGCTTAGTTGTACTAATTAATGTTTCCTCAATAAATATTAACCTATAACTAAAACATAGGAGAGGTTTGACATTAAACAATACGAGGTAGAATCGGGAAGTTCCCGGAATTGGTAGATAACACTTTTTTGAATGAATGTATCACATTTTTGCATTAGTTTCCTTTTAAATACTCTCCCCTGGCATATACTTATTATTTTTATCATATATACAATTGTTGGAAGCATTCCTGAAAGCTATTTTTTTGTACAAATTTTACCAAAAACTTTATCGCAATTTCAGCACCACTGCCTCGGACAAATCAGCAAAACTATGTCCCTGCAATCATGGGCACCCATGGGCAAAATTGTAAGGGGGCTCAGAAATTTTAACCGTGGTTTAGCAGGACATTTTCCCCATGGAGGCAGATTTCAGGACATATTAGAGTCATTAAAATTTGACATTTTTAATTATTTATTCATTAATGGCTGGAGAAGAAATATTTTTATATTTTGCAAAGAAAAAAGTACTAAAAGCAAGGAAATTCTAATTCCCAAGGGGGGGGGGGGACTTGAACCCCCTCTTGCCCCCCTATATGGGCGCCCTTGCCTGCAATGTGATTTTTATCCCAAGTGCCAGGTAAACTCCTCCAATGCAAGATGGGGATCACAAGGATGAGCGTTGGGAAGTACCGCAGAACGTCTTTCATCCGGTCTCCGTTTATCCGGATCTCCAGCTTATCCGGATCAAATTTGCAGAATTTAAAAAATTGTATTCAATTAAATAATAAATCTAAATTATGATAGCAAGAACAAAACCATAATAGTGCCAATTATTCGATCTTTATTTTAATGAAATACACTATTTCTTCGATAGTGCTGTAGAATATAGAAATCAAATAAACAACATGGCGTATTTTAAGTGTCAGTCCGACACCACTGCAGCTTAACTATAAACGATAAAGTAGTTGCGAGTGACAATCCTAATGGCGTATTTTAAGTGTCAGTCCGACACCACTGCAGCTTAACTATAAACGATAAAGTAGTTGCGAGTGACAATCCTATACAATTTTATTACAAAGCAAAGTTTTTTTTTTCTATTATAAAAGATTAGACTGCTTATTAACGAATGCATTTTAATTATTACCCGGATTTTCGTTTTTCCGGACTGTATTTGATCCCAGTTACCTGGATAAACGCGGTTGTACTGCATATTCTTATCTGAGGTGGAAGTGAGAGGATCATAAAATGCCATTTTTTTCATCGCATCGTAGACGCATATTTCCAGCATCTACAGAATCTCTAACGCTCACTTATCCATCAACACGCAGAATTTATATTTCCGCACAATTCTGATGATAACGTTTCACAATTTGACGAAAGGAAAAATTTACATCTATAGTTGGGTGAACCCAACATGACAGCGACGTGATTTGTGATTAGGATATTCGTAGCCGTCATAATGCTGTTAGATCAGGTTGCCCCTATTATAGAATATCAAACACCGCAGGTAGAATAACCGTTCCAACTACTGCCTACTGAGCGGTACAACGTAGGTGGTGCTAGCGTAGCAGTGGTGGCAGCTTCCTACTTTACCTTCTTTATAAAAAAAAATTCTTAACTATACTCAACCACCCCATGAAAGTTTTGATACTATCTTACATATGGACAAAGCACAAAATGTGTTCAAGGATTATCAAAATGTAAAAGAAAAAATCAAAAATGTTTAACAAAGTAACACTTTCAATGAAAACAACTACGAGGGCTGTTTTTTTTTATCAACTTCCGATGTGGTATAAAAATAAAACTAGTGAGAGTAATTAAATAAATTTATTATCAAAAGTTAGGTACATTATTAGTTACTTTTCATCATAATCGCCATTTAAATTGAGGCATTTTCCATACCTGGGTACAAGCTTCTTAATGCCTTCTCCATAGAAGTTTGCCGCCAGTGATTTGAGATGGGTTTACACGGCGTTTTTTTTGTAGACTAACTTGTCAGTTGGGATAGTGTATAGGGCTGAACTTGAAATCTCAGGAAACTGATCTGATAGGTCCGTAATCGTAAACCTCCGATTGCTTCTTACAGTTTCGTCAACTTGATCATTGAGGTCTTCGTTTGCGACCGACTTTCTTCCTTGCCCCCCCCCCCCCCCCATCATGAATGTCACCTCGTCCATCGTTAAATTTCCTACACCAATCACGCACTGCACGGTCACTCATAAAGCTTCCACCGTAGACTCGTGTTTCATTCTACGGTGAATCTCACACTTGGCGGGAGATTCTACCATGGTAGCCATGTTTATGAGTCGCCAGATAAACTGGTAATGGCGTCGGACGCCCGAAAACGAGTGAGGTTGTAGTGGGAGAGGTGCGCAGTCCACTGACGCGCATTACTGGCCGATGCCGCTCGCCCTGCCGTCTAGCGGCACGATCGGAAGTTGAAAAAAAAACAGCCCTCGTATTTAATGTTTTGATTTAAGTCTCAATAAAACTGCGTACGGTATTATATTGTTCTTTTGTACATTTTTAAAATACAGATAATTTCCTCAGTTTTGCCCCCCCCCCCCTTTTTTTTCCAGTTTTGATCACTTTTCTGAAAAAAAAAAAAAAGGATACAATTGTTGACAGTGAATTTAATTATCTCTACATTGCTTTAACAGAGTTACTGCATGAACTAATACTTCTTTTAACTTTGAAAAATAATGAAAATATTTATATAAAAGTAGTTAAGTTTATTAAACCTTTAAAAAACACTTACCGAAGAAACTTTAATGGCTATGGAATTCAATTACTGAACAAATTCATTTTTAGTATTGGTGTATGTTTAATAAGGGTAGAGAACGAACTATTGCCAAATCAGTCTAAGAAATAATACAACTTTGCCGGCAAAGTGATCTACAATACTTTTTAGGGTTAGAAATTATTTAAAAGCTGAACGTAGGTAAATGGGAACGTTCCAAAATTTTAAAAGTATTTTTTCTGAAAGAGCATGCTTAAAAATATAAGATTTGACCATTTTTTAAATAATTTGTTCAAATTTAATATTTTTAAAAAATTACTTAAATCAGTGCGCTTTCATTGTTTGCGTTTCTGTCGTGTGACATCAGAAATGATGAAATGAATATCTCTGTTGCCATTCACGGAGAAAAATATTTAATTCACATCTTTACTCACGTGTATTGGCAACAATATGGTTGATAGCAAGCGTAGAGCATAATATTTAATTCGCTTCTTGATTAACATAACGTGGAAACGCGAAAGAAAGATGAGCCAAATTGCATCATTTGTGACGTCATAAAGACCACGCCTTGTTTTCAAAACTGGACATTTAAAAAAAAATCAAAAAATAACTGTTGGGGAAAATGAAAGTATTTTCTGGGCCCATGTTATTTTTGTACTCGTTCTATTAATTTCAGTGACTAAAAGTAGTACTTTTGACTGAAGGAAACAACCCCATTGTTCACATACTTGCGCAGATTAGCAAGAAATTGTTGTGCAATCGATCTGTCAACAGTCACTGAACATTACACTCATCATTAACCACCTTTTATCATTTTGAACTATCATCTGAGAATATCAGAACGGTAATGCTGCCGTGGGCTGGTAAGCTGCAGTATCTGCAGAAATGAGTTTTCGAGTTAGTTGAAGAAACGCGTTTTGGATTCAATACTAACAGTAGAGAAATGTTGGAATGAGACGCTTTTTCCACTCTTTGTTTCAGAGGAAACCAAATAACCAAGCTTGTAGAAACAATCTAACGTACAATAGATAACAAAAATGCAACAGTTGCAGTTACTGCCCCTTATTGCTCACGGCGTTATACATTTATCGGGTACCATTTCACGGGTCACTCGAAATTGTCAACTTTTAGTGGAGGTAATAAATGAATCGTCTTTCGCCCAGCCGTTAAATTTAAAATGAATATTTTTGAAAAATGTCTTTTAATTGCAGATCATGCACCTTTTTTATCGTCTGGTTCAAATGTTTTCTTATCTTGCCACGGTAAATCAAGCGGAAGTACAATCTGAAAAAAAAAGTACAATTATGCATCTTTTAGTCAGCTTTCAACTGATGAAAGGCTTGAGAAACGAATCATTGCCATAATAATTCCTAAAATCAGAGTTTCATTACAAAATCTACTTTGAGCAAGAAATTTTCTCAGTAGTTTTTTTCAAGAACTGAAATTTCTTTGGAGTTATACATTTATTTGTTAGTTAGCTAATTCTGCTCAGTTCCTAAATGAAAAAAATATGTATTTATTTTTTCCAGATGGAGCAACAAGTTGAACTTCAGCAACGAATTCTGCAACTGGAACGAGACACAAAAGAGAAAGATGTTATAATAAACAAATTAAAATCTCAGCTAGAAGGAACGGTAAATTATTTCTTTTTTATGTTTTGCTGTAAGTTTAGTGGAACTTTAATGCAAATAATTTGCTCTAATTCCAATCAGGGATCCCTCTGCGTTAAAATTCTCTATTTGTGGAATTATTATTTAAGCAAAAGAAGAAAAACAATATTTTTCCTTCGCACAGACATTTTCCAAAAATTGCTTAGCACTCCGAAAATACATAAATTTGCAAAAATTATACAAGTGTCTAGAGTCCAAAAATTATGTATTCTTCAATACCTTTTTGTTCTAAGTATAACGTCCGGTTGTTGCAAATGTCTTGTCCATGATGTGCAAAGAAAAGCACTAGATTACTTCGAAGCTGTGGAAGACAGCCTTGACAACCTCCACAGCCCTTTCTGAAAAAAATCAAGTCATTCTGGTCATCCAGACCTATCTTAAGAAGCCTGGCCTGAAATGCTGAGCAGCCGAAGATATGCTGAGGAGACAGTTGAAAGTTAGCGCAGTATTGGCAGCGAATTGAGTAATCATGTCCGGTTAAAAAGAGTAAATGAAAAAAAAAATTAATGCTCATCTAATACTCAAAAGTTATTGAAAAAAAATGCCTAAGTGTGTTAACATCCTCAAAAATATTTTCTTAAGTTGCATCTTTCCTGTGTCGAAGTCTATAGGTTGGTCTTTATTTAATAACCTACATAATTTTAGCAATTCCAATCACATTCATTCTTAAAACAGTGCTCAACATGGTGAGTGCATCGAATGTGAACTAAGAAAATTCAAGCATTCAAACGTGAGCAATCTTTAGAGACTCGTACGGGGGCGATTCCGAAACCAGAGTACCCGAAGTGTCTTGTATTATCAGATAAACTACAATCAAGCGTTTAACCATATGAAGGAAAAAACGTCGCTTGAACAAGAAGTGTGCCAAGTGCAGATACGGAATCCAGAATCAGGAAGATTCTGGATTTGTTATTCAATACCCTTCGTTGCCTGATGAACCACCTAAATGTGTGGGGGTTTTTTTCTACTGGCACCGACTTTTATATAAACTTTACACTACTGAACTGGTCATCCAATTCGTTTGCACCAACAATCGCCTAAGAAAATTAGTTCAGCATAATTCCTTCGTTCTCTTCTTTATACAGGAATCAAAATCGTGACTTCTTACCGTTAAAACTGTGCGTTGGTTCCCGACGCTACGTCTGACGATATTCATCGAATATGTCATCTCCATAGAACCTAACAATGGCCAAGAACTATAAAGATGCCGGGAGAGGATTTCCATTCAAGTTAGAAGTCTACATCTGCAGGAAATGATAAACCCTGTCAGCCAAATATGCAAAATTATGTCATCTACAAAAAGAACAGTTCATTAATTGTAACCTTAACCTATTTGCCGTGGAGTGGGTTATAAATTGCGATAAAAGTTAATGAACGGAACTACCTGTGGTAAACCTCCCCCATTCTAAGCTAACCATACACAGTTTCTTAACAAGAATAAAATAAGAGTGCGTGTTTTTGCAATATCATGCTATTTCAAGGAATCGATCGCTTTTTTGCAATTTATCATTATTACAAGGCTAATACAACCATCTGTCTGGTCACATCCAACTCTGAAGGCGAGGTTTTTTTGAATGGTTATAATGTGTATAAATATGGCAAATGCCCTATCAACGCAGTTCGGAATTCTCTTTCTTGTGTCTGCAATTATATTTATGGAGACGCCACAATTATAATTAAAAATTTTGATACAATAATTAAATCTTTACGAAAAATTTCCTTTTTAAAATAATATTTAACAAGTTAAATGTGAAAAAGTTTCAATTAGTGTTTTTAAATACGTAATGTCAACCTAAGTTCTACAAGTCGATTGCGTCGATGCTACGTGCCTCATTTATTAAACAGAGAATAGCCTCAGTAAAGAACTAATAACATCTGCTTAAATTTTTTCTGTTACTAATGATTTAACAACAGTTAAAACTAAGGTCTAAAAAGTATTTAAAGCTCATTTTTCTAACAGTGAGGGTTTTTTTTTTTTACATTTTAAAGTAATATTTTTTTTTCTTAGAATTATCGTCCATCTAGCACCTTTGACGAAGTCACTAGCTTAGAAGCCTCATCTATATCAAGCTCAGATGATGAAGTAATTGAAGATTTATGCTTAGAGGTAAGCTGTTTCGCGTTAGATCCTTTACAAGTATTCTAAGTAATTCAAGTAAAGGCTTGTTCATTAGATGAAATTCATTATCTTGCCATTTATCAAATTTCACGGAAGTGAAAGCTAAGTTATACAAGTAAAAAAGTATTATCCGCAAACGAGTAACGTGTTTGCCGAAAAAGCTCAGTATAATGCAAAGAAAAATATTGCTATCATGTAGTGCAAAATGTTGAAAATTTTAACTACAACTTATAAAACTTCAGATATAATATCCTCAAAAAAAATTGCAGTAAACATTTTTCAAAGCAGAAAGCAAAATATTGAAAATACTGAATTAGTAAATAAATTTTCTTAAGTCAAATTATTGTCAAAGTTGAAGTTAAAATGTTTATTTTGCTATGAGTCAAAAGAGATGAAAATCATTTCTCTTACTATAAAACATAATCTAACTATGTAATGTGCTAACTCTTTCTCGTTCAAAATTATGAGATAAAGAATGGCTAGACTGAATGTGATGTAATTCAAAAGTTAACAATTTGAGTGAAGCATGGTTTGGGTTCCTCTTTAGTGAGTCCATTTAGAGTGTCCCAGTAACAAAAAAAACTCGTTTGAAAATACATTGCCCACTAAGAGAGTAGAAAAAATTTCCACTAACCTTGACTGTTATTGAAGTGAGAAGGGTAGTCGTGTAAGTCATGGAGAGGACTTAGTTACAGCTCAAGCATAGATTTGACTTTCCTTCATTTCCATTCATTTATACAGAATGGCAGTCATTTAGGTCCTTTAAAGTTACTGTGAAACAAGTTACAAGTAACTTTTTGTTAAATTTGATGCACAATAAAAAGTACCTATAAATGCAAATCTTTCTTTGAAGTTTAAATCAAATCAGCCTTGATTTTTTTTTCTTTTTCAAATAGAATTTCGAATTACTCGAAATTAAATTAAATTAGGATGAGTTACATCATTCTAACTTCTCCACACTTGACTAAAGCTTAAATATATAACAAAATGCAAATTACTTTGAATTTCAGAGATATAAGTCATTCGGGGAAAAATATCTGTACGAAAACTAAAATTTCGCAATTAATTTCATTTATTGTGAAATTACTGAACGTTCATAAGTAAGCATTTAATAAATAACATCTGTAAATCTTAGTAATATATATATCTGACTTAGTTGATACATCTTTGACTAATTGCAGTTTATTCTCCCCTGACAATCGGTAAAATGAATATATTCTGATTTAAGTAGGAAGGTGTATGCCATGTTTATGACAATAAAGATATTTTTGCATATATCTCGCATATTCTTTATCATGCTTTCTGAAATTGTTTTTGGGTTTTACATAAAGTAGTTAAAGATGCTAAACTTTAAAAAAAATATTTTTTTTTTTGAGCAATCACGATTGCTTATTGTTCTTATTTGACTGTTTTGAATTCCTATCATTTTATTTTCCCACCACCTCCCTCTGCCAGCACCACCGTCGCGTCGACCGGCCTCACGACGCTGCTCCTCTTGCGAAAACCGCCTCCAGGTTGCATCCATATCCTACACACACGCGCATCACACACTCATGCCTGCGCACAGACACACACACACACACACTCCTCACACACACACACACACTCATGCCTGCACACAGACACAAACATATATGACTACATACACACACACACGAACGCCTACACACGCACCCACACACATGCGCCTTCACAAACACACACGCGCATTCATACACACACACGCTCGTGATTGCGAAAAACATAATTTGAATTCAAGATGCCAAAAATTCAAATTAATATAATTTTTAATTTTTTTTTCTTTTTTTTTTTTTTTTTTGTTTTACTTTTTTCAAGAATTATATTTATAATAAAAATCTTTTAACTATTAAAACATTTTATTCCTTGTATGCAACCTGTTTTTATAATAATTGCTTTGAAGTTTTATAAAGATTTAATCACAAAAAACATGCAATTTGTATTTTTTTCTCAAATTTAAAAACATGAAATAAGTGAAACATTTTGGCTCATATTCTTTTTATTTAGTAGTATTACAGTTTATGTTATGTTAACATGCTTGAATTTTAGGTTAATCCGAATGAAGTAGAATCACAAGCAGAAAATGAAGATGAAGAAAGTAGAGATCTAGATGATGAAGAAATAGCCTTGTTGCAAGAGAAATTGAGGAAAAAACGAAAATCCTGGCCTTCAACAGTAAGCATCGGTCGGCGACTGCTTAAATCACACAAACAAAGTTACTCTCTTGATGACGAAAAACAGGAGGTAAATGGTTTCATTAGCTTATTATTGTAGATCGAGTGTCTAAGCTGTTGATATAAAATTCATGTAATTTGTTTTGTGTGTTCTTTTTTTGCAGTTGATTGAAATGCCAGACTCGGAAGACTTGTGGCGCCTTGAATTCCCGTCAAATACAGATCATCAAGCACCATCGCAAAAAACAGCGTCAGTGTCAACCATACACACAATACCAGAGCAGAGATCTGAAGAGATACTACAAGAAGAAATATACAAATCTTTGCACCAAAATAATAATGAAACGAAGGCAGAAACGCCTCCTCCATTGGCTAGTAATGACTGGGAAGTGCGAATGCTGGTAGAACAGTTTGAGAAAAATGTTCAACAACAAAAGAGAAGGCATTCCAGCGCTGAAGCCCTGTCCGTTTCCAAGGTTCAGTATTTGAGAAGCATTGCTCGAAACGTAGGACAGTTCCAAAATGAGGAACCAAGTACCAGAACTGGTAGAAAATACAGCCTTGTGGAAGAAGGTTCCTTACGCCAGTGGGCTGAATGCAAGCCATCCCTTACGTCGGCAAAGTCTTCTTCATATACGAGCTTATTTGAAAAAGAAAATGTGTCTTCTTCAAAGAGGGATGAACGACTTTTGCCGGCATCTGCCCGTAGAAAGAGCCACGGACATTTCAAACACCTGGAGTCGCGATCAGCAAGGAAAAGCAGTCTGCCTCTTTTGCCTCAGAACAGTTCTATTGGCATGTCTCGGTGGCTCAGCATGGATGACGCCAAATCAGAAGGGTGTAGAAGTCAAGATTCAAGCCTTCATACGACTTTATCATCCAGTTACTCTCAAGAGACTGTAATCGATATGGAATCTAGATTTCCATCATCCGAAGACTTGCCAAATCAGAATGATCCTGGATCTGCCTTTCGACTTCCTTCGTTAATTGATGTTCCGGCCAATAGGGAACCTTATACTACCACCGACTTTCTTACCAATACGCCACTACCAGACTGGCCATCTAGTCCTTGTTTACCAACTATCACCGAAGACGATCAGTTCGTGATAACTACTTCTCCTGTTTCTTCACCGTGCAGGAGTCGAAGCCATGACTCCTTACCACAACTCCCCTGGGAAGATAATCAAGATTCCTTTCAATACCGTATTGACGTTCCTCATTCATCTGACGCTATTCATGGCACTTGCCACCGCGCCGTACTATCGAGTCTAGATCTGTTTCTCGAACGCAAACAAACACTAATTCAACTTGGTACACCAACCGTAATCAAGATGTATCTGTTCATCAACGGCGGAATCTTAGTACTACAGTAAACATAAGTGATTCACATTCAATTTCTGCACAAGGTAGTATTGCTATAACAATCCCGGAAAATGAGTCATTCTACAACCCGTAAAGCAATAAAAAAAATTATGGAGTTATAGATGACTTTCTTACGCTGTAAGTAATACAAGAAATTTGACCTCTGTGATGTTATATTGACACTTACAATAATCAACTTAAAAAGATTTTTTGGTTCGAAAAAGCAATCATGGTTGAAATGATACAAATTCCTAATTCAAATTCGGAAGGCTTAGTGAAAATTGTAAATTGTTCCATAAAACGCTTTACTAGTGCTCATCAAGAACTTTTTCTGGATATACAGAAACGAGTAAAGATGTGCCGCCAAAATGACTAGGATACTGAAGCACTTCCTGATGACAAAGTGAGACTTCGCTTCTACGAAACGGATATTTATACTTTTGAGCGTCAATTCAAGCGCCAAATTAGAATTTTATTGTATAATTATACTCATGTGAACTATCATGCATTGCATCTTACAATGTCTGAAACATACAACTTTTCTGGTAAGATCCAAGACTTAATGGTGTTGTAAACTAAATAGGTATTACATGATATCTAAATAGTTTAAGATTTCCAATAAACATGAGAGCAAAAAAGGTTTTAATGAGCTTATAATAGTTTGGGAAGTGCAAAATGATATAGGTCATTGGCTCTTAACATGCGTATACGTAATCCTCATACTATACAAATTGAAATTATATTAAAGCAGAGCACAAAAAATGAATATTGATGATGACATACTTACAATATAGGTTCTTATAAATTTAAACGTTAGTAATACTACCTTGTTGGTGCGGAAAGCATCTATTTTCACAAAACTTCTAAACGAAATACGTCTGATAAAATAAATTGTGGAAAAAATGCTATGAAATAGTGAAATACAGTTGAATGAAAGTAAAATTGGTTGAAAGTTTGAATTATGTTTGCTGTCTCTGTTAGCTGACTTCCGAAAACAAAAATCAGTATGTAATATTTACTTCATCCAAAAATTAGCACTCGAATCGTCACGTTCGTAATATGCAAACATAAGGTGACATGCCGTAATGCTTGAAACACAAAAAAAAAACCGGCTAAAGCTGATATCTTGAAAGAAAACAAATATTTAAAGCATTACCACTTTTATAAAAAATAACTTAGAAAGAGTTACTCGTTCTTAAGAAGAAAGAAAAACTCATTGCAAGTTATTTTTAAGAATAGATTATGCTTCTAATCCTTGCTTGATTTAAAGAAGTCATCTTTAAAAACTTTAATGGGTGTCAGTTTTTGGGTACGTTACCGTAACTCAAAAGTTCATAACGGCGTGTTTGGCATACAAAGTTTTACAAGTAAAAAAAAATATATATATGTATATATATATATATATAAAGCAACTATATGTTTGATTAGAAATAATGGAAAAAACAAAAAAAATTGGGGCACTTAACACTGAATATTGAGCAATTAAAAATGCTTCGGAAATTCACCTTTGTTAAACCAACTATTTCATACATTGAACTGAATTTGCAGCTTAAGTTTTTTTTTCCAATTAAATATATCCTTTTAAATCGGTCTTTGAAAGGAATACGTATTACCAAAAGTTATGAGCCAATGAAATTGAGTTATAAGATTTACGTGATATCTATATAAAAATGTGTTGTGTGTGTGAGTCGTAAAAAAAATTTTCTATGATAATTTTGCTTTAAGTGCTTATTTTTTTCCCTTTTGAATAAGTGATTGGACGCGTTGCATACCGTCCCTTTCAGCGATTTCCTACTAAATAAATGATCAATGTTACCTGCGAAAATGTTTAACAGTTTGTTAAAAAATTTAAAGTGCGTTGATGTATCATTGAAAATTACTAAATAATAGTTTGATTAATGAAAAGTATAAAAGGTAAAGTGGGATGATGAAAATATGTCGTCATTTTTATCTTCACTGTTGAACAAGTGACAATTGGACTGTACAGTGGTGACAGTAAAATTGTAAGAACTTATTATTTTTAATATTTATCTTTATAGGATTTATCTCTATGAGAGGTACTGGTTAATTCATTCAGATTTGTTAGTGTTTCAAAAAGATTTTTTTAAACAAAGAGGTATCTGAATTTTTTATTTGCTTTTCACTGGTTGTTTTTCTTTACCCAGATGATACTAAGAGGATTGGAAAGTAATGTTTCTTTTTTTTTTTTCAAAAGTTTTTTTTTTTTTTTTTTTTTTTTTTTTTTTTTTTTTTTTTTGTCTTATTATCAATTTTTAGCAACATGAATTTGCAAATCTTCTAGATCTTCTCTGAACAGTGAAAGGTACGCCCGAAAATAGTGTTGCAATGTCCTGAAAAAATCATTTTGAGATAAGTATCAAAATAAAAAAGAATTTGTTTAAGTTAGAAGGAAAGTTTTTTAATGAATTATCTTCATCAGGGCAAGACATTATAAATTATCTGTATATTATAGTAAATCCCTAGATCCTAGATCGTATTTTAAGTTGCGACACGTTAGCCATCTTGGGGGTAAATGTCCCTTCCTTCCTATGTCTGTTATGCTGAACTAGCTTGTTTTGCTTTTTCATTGTGGTGACTAAAAAATCACCCGTCAAAGTATGACGGGTGAAAATTGCTTCTACATTTGAGCGAAGCCATTGCCTGTTTGGTGATAGTTTGACAGTTGCAATTTTAACCCTAACTCCAGTGGATGAACCCTAAACTCCGGTAGATAGCGTTCATTGTTGAACACTTTTTCGTTTCTTCATTCTTCTAAATAATTACTGTCTTACGAGTAAAATAGTAAAGTTACCTGATCCAGTTCAGCATTGTCACAATAAAGCAGTTCCCTGCATGTCAAACATTGCCAAAAATACTGTCAAATTCTAAATAACTTACTGAATGTTTAGTGCTTCAACAATGAAATAATGCCGTCACGCATGCCATGGCGCGAGTGTCATTGTTGGTGACCTCAGAGCGTTACTCGATCAGTGATTTTGGCTATGATATATATGAGGATTCTTGACTGTAGATTGTCATGGAGTTAATAAAAAACCACCATCTAGAAGCAAAACACGATACTTCACCATAGCAGACATAGGAAGACAGCATCGTTTGGCCCTAAGATAGCAGACGTGCCACTACTTTATTCTACGATTCAGGGCTTGATATTTTGAAGCAACTGAATTTGGTGATGAAATTTTGAGCATCAACGAAATTTTCATGTTTTTTCCCCCATCGTTCGGAATGCAAAGATGTCAAATGGAGTCATATGAGGCTAGAAAGGTGACTGAAGAGACTCATCGCAGTTTATGTTCTTTACGCGTAAGCAAGTGCCCTTGCACAATCATGCTTCAGAATCCCTGATTTTTTGTTGACAATCGCTGGAATATACTCACCCGACATTGCACCATCCTTTCATTTTGATCGTTACAAAACTTCTTAAGTGAGGAAAAATTTGGAATAATTGAATGAAATCCAACCTGCCACCTCTAGGTGTCTGCTCCTTTTTTTCAATCTGGAATTGAAAATTTGCACACTAAACAGTCTAAGACTGTTGAAAACCAGAGAAGCTACATCAGTGAGTAAGATAATATATTGTTACAAATGTATTTGTTTGAAAAAGGAACGTATCTTTCCAGTGCCCCATTGTTAATAAAGTACAGATACATTAGCTTTAAAAATGACTAAATTTTGAAAATGTACGACATTTAAAGGTAATTATAAGCAGGTGTATTAAATTTTGAAAAAGGAATTACTTTCTACTTGATAACCTCAAAAATATGTGTACACGATTTTTAGTGTTGCTTGTTATTCTGAAGTAGCTTATTCAAACTGATTCTTTAAGTTGAAAATAGATTGTAGCAGTTGGAAGATATTCAGTAAGTTACCGCCCTTTAGCCATGGCTAAGGCAGAAATACAATGCAATTGGAAGATATTCAAATTAGAGGATTGAATCTTAAAATGGTTTCACGCCGACTGTGGCAGACACGAGCTCTCGGTTGCCGCATTCTACGCAAGGTATTAGTTATCGTAGATTAAATTGCCTACTTAAGTGTTGACACGTTGTTTGTCATGTATTCCATCATCAAGTCCTACTTCGACCTAGACGACCACGAGTTGGTTGCGCCGTTGTCCCATGACGTGTCGCAGTTTGTAAAAATCTTTACCAAGAATAACAGCCACGGATTTTATGCTGCCGCAGTCAGAGTAAAACCAGCTTAAGAAATAATAATGATTAAAATGCCCTTACCCTTGAAAATAGGTAAAACGTTTCACAGATTGTACTTCTTTTTTTTAAACAAAAAAAATAATTAACAAATCTTCTAATGAGACATGGAACTACTGTTGAGAGATTGAAATGTAATAATTTCATCTTGAAGTTTTAGTTTTGTGTAAAATTAGAATTTATAGAGCTTTTCAACACTAAATGTTGCATGCGTTTTAGAATGATGTATGTGAAGAATTAAAATTAGATTTTACTGTTTTTCTCACTTGCATATAATGCTTTTAAAAATTAAGATCCAAGTTCACGTACACTTAATGCGAAAGGGTATATTTGTGAAACTGGGTAAGAGTTTCACAACTATAAGTTAAATTTAATAAAATATCCTTCAATGATTGAATTAATCAGCTCGTGAAATTATTTTGTTCCTTAAAAATGCTCTAAATAGTAACAATATTGCGTGTAATAAAATTAACACTTTTGGCAAAACATTCCGTCCGAAATATATTTTTTCTCTTCAATATTCAAATATCCGTACTCCTATCTAGTCAACACTAAGCAAACTTATTATTAATTCGTTAAAAAAAGTTTATTATTGATTCTAAAAAGTGTATTTTGTCTACAAGTTTGCCATGTTTATGAAAATATTACATAATGTATTTCATGTAAATCCATAACTACAGATATTCTAAAGCATTTCACTCAGCTGGCTTTTCGTAATTCAGTTTTTTGGCGATAAAAATGTTTAAAACAAAAATGCAACCTTTGTTTTTGGCTCTAACATTCATTGGCGTTAAAGAAAAAAAAACAGTTTCATGCCTTCAATCAATAATAAGGTTCCTACAAGCCAAGTCGATTAATCCGATTTTATTTTCTGTGTGGATTTATGCAAATAGTCCCATGATTGGGTTCTATTACCGAATTCGAATTCGATATTGCGCCCATCTAGTCGCTAGTTCATGCACCACTTGTGGTCAAAATTAAACTCAATGTTTCGTGTCTCTCCTTATTTCTTGCGTTTCAATCCGTTCCGGTAGCGTTCTTTGAAGCACAGAGCCAAAGTTTTTGTTGTTTAGTTTCAGACTAAAATGTAGGATTTTGCTTTTAAAATCATAATTTTAAGATCGTATTTCGACTCTTGTAAAAATTTTAAGAATGAGAATTTCTTTCGTTTGCGAAATATGAAAATTTCAGGAGTATTTCTTTGAGAAATAAAATAAAGAAAGAAAAAAAATGCCACGAAGTGTCAACGCAAATGATCCTACAGAACATTGTGCCAAAGTTCAGGACTAATGATGGAGAAAAAAAATGTTTGCCAGCATGGCCGAAAGTGTAACACATTGCAAAAAAATCGCAACCAGTGATAACAAATGTGTCAAAAAATGAGGAAAAGCGTGAAAATGCAAATTTTAAACCCTAAAGTCGATGAAAAAAAAAACCCGTTCGCCTTGAAAAACACAAAGAGTCATTTAAAAAAACAAAAAAACACCCAAAAAGGAATAAAATAAACAAAAGAACTTTAATAAGTCTAATATTATTATTATTTAAACGTTAATAGAACTCTGGTAGCCAGGATGGCTCTCGGCCACGCCTTGTTTTAAAAGCGTCCAAATTCAAGCTCTAGAACGACGAATAATAATGAATAAAACTTCAATCAGCAACTTCGATCATCATAATTTAGCAAAACTTCAATCAGCAAACTATTTATTAGAAAATTGGCTTTCTCACTCAAGATATATACTGCAATGTCAGTTGAAATAAAAATGTAATAAAAAAGTGTTGCAAGCGATAAATTTCGGACGGTTCTCCACATTGTAGCTTCTTTTCTGGCCCCATTTAGTAAATTCGTGAACAGCGTCTTATAAACCTTGTTAAAAAATACTCATATCGCCAAAAGTAGCTAAACTCGTAAATATGGCAAACCTTCTTTTTCCATACTCTTCTTATTTTAAGGTAATGAACTTGTTTTTACTTACGTCACAAATAATTGACACAAGCCACATTTCTGCAGTCGCACTATACAGACGTTGAAAGTGACGTACAAAAAAAAAATCACCCCTTTTGATTGGCAGGAAAATTAAAAGTGTACGCGGAATAGGTGCCTCCAAAATTGGAAATTATGTAAAAACTTTGCTCAGAACGAAAATAAACGATTTTTTTTTTTTAACTTTCTTCTATGCACATCTGTAGAATAATATGATTTGAAGGATATAATTTGCTTTCCCCTCTTCTTACATTTAATATCCGTAAAAAGTCCCAAAGAAAATGGAGTCCAATCACAAAAAATAATACTTTCAGTGAAGTGGCTGTAACAATTTGTGAAACGAGTAAATATTGCTTAATATGCTGCTCTGACCATTAACAAAACTTATAAATCTTAAAAGACTTAACATTTAAAATGAAACCTCAGCTCTTAGCTTTTAGATAAACAAAATATTTCGATTTCAGGTAAAACGAAAAAAAATGACGAAAAAACGAAAAAAAGATGCAAAATCTTACTAAAATATTTTAGTTCAAGTATTTGATTAGGGAAACAAGATACTGCAGTTTAAATTGTTGTGGAGTTTCATCTAAACTATTACTGAACGCCGAATTTATAGTAGGGTTAATGTTGCATTATATTTTACTGAAAAACTAAGTCAAAACTCGAACATATCAACTGATTATTGGAAACTACTTATGAAGCTAAGCAAAAATTACATGTAAAAAATATAAATAGCCATATATCTATATATACATGCAAGTTTAAAATTGTATTATATATCGCCGTTGAATATATACTATCTCGTCCTATACAAATATGCCAGAAATTAATGCTGTTACGATTATTCGATGTTTTACTTACTGCTCATTAAAGTTATGTAAAATATATTGTATTAAATATTTTTGTACGTTAAATTATGTATGGAAAACTATGTTTTGTGTTTTTCATGTATGAAAGATATTTGAAATGAAAAACCTGCCACACTAAAAGTAATTTAGTACGATACGATATTTTTAATTAAAACTTTCGAAAAAATCAAGCCATGACAAAAGTGCTTATATTAGAAAAAGTTTTAAAAGAGCTTTTAAAAAACTCGTTTTTTGTTTATAAAAAGCAGTATATCGTACTGACTTTTCTTTCCTAAGAATCAACCCAACATTACAGTGAAAAATATCACTTCATTAATTTTAACACTAATGTCACAAAAAGAAATATTTCAAGTATACTATGCAGTTTTTTACAGCCCATTCATATGACGCGTTTTCATAAAGATTGCAAAGCTAGAATCATCGACTCTTCGATAGTTCTAACGCAGCGCTGTCACAAAGCTCAGAGTATAAGATTCGGCTAAGGTTGTCAGTTTCCTCATAAATGATGTATAAAAATGTAAAATAAAGTACTACAAACATGATGGTATTGGTTGCCTAAGCTAAAGTGTGCAACTCATAGAGGTGTCGGGATATAAAGTTGCAATAATTGAGTAAATTTACAATTTTTCTGCTGGTATGTTCAAATTTTGTGAGATTTGCAAATTTTCAGCTTTTTTTTTCTTTCTTTTATTTTAGTAGTAGGGAAATGTGGGGCAATGTGAAATAGAGAAATATTTACGCCTCTTTTAGTACCACTTATCAAGTAATATTTTAACTTTGTAGTAACAAGTTCCAGTCAAGAAAAAATTACTTCTGAAAATCAAACCATATAATAATACAAGAAATTTGCAAAAACTGATACTCACATTTTAATTTTTTGTTGTAAGTCAAAAATTATTTTGATATTGTCAAATGTTAAAGTTATTTTTATTAACGTTTTAAATATTTATTAAAACCTTTTATTATTCGGTGCAGTATTTAGTTAGTTAATATTTTGCTTATTTGCATTTTTAATATTTTTCAGGATAAGTCAAGTGCATGCGAGGCAAGTGGATGGGGCAAAGTGAAATAGTTCATTTCGTAAACTCATTCAATAATTTACTTAACCATTTAAGTATTCATTTATTAACTAATTTAATTACATTCCTTCATTTAATAGTTCACTTATTAATTCACTCATTCACTACTTTACTCATTTATTTTTCCTTATGTATTAATTAATCAATTTAGTTATTCTTAGTTTATTGTTTCATTATAATCTCATTTATTAAATTATCCTTTTATTTGTTAAAATATTTTTCACAAACGAATAAAAAATGTTTCATTCGAAAAATAGTTCATTTTTCACTTTGTTCCATAAAAAAAGTTAACATTTTCCACTTTTTTCCGAAGGCACAACTTTACTGCCAAAAATCAAAAATTTATGTGTCAATCAAGTTTTATTTTAAATACAATGTTCTTTTTTATGTACCGTAAATTTCAAATCAAATTTCCAATTTGTTCATTTTGAAAAAGCTCAGTTATCTTAACTATTTCACATTGCCCCACATTCCCCTAGATCTAAATTTCTCGCAAATGACGCTTATTTGGCTCAAAACTCGACATTTTCACAGGAAAAAGTTTATATGATGTTTTTACAAAACTGTTAAGAAATCTGCACAGATTTTGATGATTTCTGCAAAACATCTCCTTTAATTTAAAGATATCTGCTGAACATCAGCAGAATTATTCAATTATTAAAACTTCAAATTTCAAAAAACTTGTGATTTGCGCAGTTTTTCTTTGACAACCCTATATCGTCGGGTTTTTAATATTTTATCCTCATTTTTTATAAACTCATGAGGAAACTCGATGAGGGTACAGTACTGATGGTTACAGTAAAACTCTGTTCTAAGTCCCATATATTTTAAGTAAAAAAACACTATGTAAATTAGATTAAAATAATTATATTTCCAACAAGACCTGATCCAATACTGTCTTGGAACCAAAATTTTGGATAAGTCAACCTGTCCTCTTATATATAAGAGGTTTTAGTTCTAACTATTTACATTTCTTTCGCAGCACAATCGCAACGTAAACGCATAATGTGAACAGCTTTTGAAGGTAGAGAGGAGAATTGCAGGAAAAAGTTCATAATTTTGTCCTTTTAAATTAATTTCAAAATGTTTCAGTTTTCAAAAATGTTGTGATGAATTTTTCCACCTGCAAAATTTTGATTTTTTAATGTAATCTATTTTAAAAAGTGCAAAAACTAAGCACGTAAGTTGAAGTTAAAATACAAGCCAATAAAACTAATATAATAAATTTATGATATTAGGTAAAACAAATATTTTAAATAATATCATTATTGAACATACTGATACGATTAAATTTTTACAGCTAATTAATTTAGTCAAGAATATCAAAAACTTTTTTTCTGATTATTGTTTTTTATAAAAATGAAAAAATATTATTTAATCTATCTTCAAAGTAAATCGTCTATGCTTCTAGTATATTGGCGATATAAAGACAGAGTTTCTGTTGATAGCATTCCTTAAATTAAATTAGTAAAATAAATTTTTGTACACATTACTGAACTAAAATTGAATTAAACTGTTAAGTAATGTTTTTCTTACTATTTTTTACTTTTTATGTTCATTTTCACTTTCAGTAAAAAACAGAAGGAAAAAAAACCAACTTCTATCATTTTTTTTTCTTCTAACATTAAAAAAAAACACATTTACAATCTTTTATGGGAAAAAAAAATTCGAGTTTCCCGGACATAGCCAGATTTTGAACTTTCTTAATCCAAAGAAATATATCACTTAATAAATGAGCTTCCTTTTTCGTTTCTATTTATGCTGCATCCTTAAAAAAAATAATCAAAATTTTTATTTTGACGCTTTGCTCATTTCAAAATAATTGTTTATCAATATTCACAGGAATTTATTTTTCTGATGAAAGTCGTACTTATCAGCAAAATTGAGATTAACAACCATTTTGTTAAAGATGTGTGATTGTAAGAGTTTAAATTTATTTGTAAATAATAAATGTACAGTTGAATAAATAAACTATTCTGTTATTCATGGGAAATTGCTTACTTTATATATTCTCATATCAAACGGGGTGACTATCACGTAAGTTTCCACTGTTGTTCAGAACCATCAATCAATAGCAAATTTCACACCTTTTGCAACAGCTGCAAAACGTTTGGTATAAATGCTATGCCCAACATTCACGAGTAACGTGAACTGAACTTGGTTCCTAAAACCAGGGTTAGTTAAATTGACTTGATTCTACGTACAGTGGTGGTAATAAAAAAATTGCATTACCCGCGCCGCAAAGGAGTGGAATATCATCCCGACTGCATTTAACACACAGTCAAGCATCCCGTATCCCAGATAATTTGGGGATGTATTTATGATTAAGGAGTTGGTGGGCTTCACTTTAAGAGGAACAGTAAACGCTCAGGTGTATATTGGCATTTTGGAGGAAAAATCGCTTCCTACTATCCGGGATCACTTTACTTCAGTTCCAAATGTCATTTTCCAGGATTATTCTGCTCCGTGCCATAGGGTAAAATAGGTAAGTAACAATTTAAAAACCTTTATCCTGCCATTAGACTTAAATTGACATGGGGTTAACATTTTTTTTCTCTAAACTCACACGCATGTTTAGAAATGGAAAAATGAGCATGGGGTCAGCAGTTTGCCTTGGCCTGGAAACAGCCCCGATGTACGTAAACAAATATCGGATTCCTGCTGTTACATGTTTATTTCATAAGTTTTGCAGAATTTCACATACATTCATCGTTAATCGGTCGACCAAAACTTCTCGCATAATCCTATTGTTGTGAAAATGCGAGGGTGATGCAATTTTTTTACCAGCACTGTATATACTTAACACGTTTTCGTGCTGCTCATTGCATTTTTCAACCTTTATTCAAAATAACCTTCACACAAGATTTCATTAAGTGCACCATTACGTCATTTAAAACAAAAAAATCCTTACAATTGAAAAAAATACATGAGTAAATAAGAGGTAAAAAGTTTGCATATGGTCAAAAATTAGCAATAAAAATTAAGGTTTTCATCTTTAGGCCATCATTCGTCTTTTTTGATCACTAAACTCAACGTGCTGCACAGTACTTGCGCAGAAACTGTAAAAAAAAAACTGTTTAGACATCAGTGTATGCGTAAAAGTTTTTACCCGTGCAAATAAATTGCGCAATATATACAGGGTTCCGTTTTAACTTGCAAGACCTTTATTTCCGCAACCGTTAGTCCTAGATGTATACTTCCAATAGATCAAAATCAGTTAAGATATTGAAAGTTTGAAGTGAAAATAAAAAGGAGTCAAAAAATAAAAAACTTTAACTTTTTATACGCGCCCTAGGTCCCCTAACTGATATTTAGAAAATTATCTCCGTTGAAAACTATTACTGACACAAACTTGACATTTGTGCTACCAAAACTTGGGAGATATTCTATTTCAAAGTTTTAAGGGACAATACAGAAGATGAGATTTGTAACTTATTGCCCTTTCAGAAGAGTGATAGATTGTCGAAGTAAAAAAACACAAAAAATACATATTTTTAATTGCTATTCAAAAACAACTGCAAATGATTTGCCGTAATACGCAGAAACACATTACAAAACCTCGAACAATTTGAAAAGCCACACTTGATGCACACACATAATTTTAAACACTTGTTAACCGCTATATTTTCCCCCAAAAGGTGTTATTGATGGCGAGTGAAAAGGGATGTAAGACACGAAACGCTGCATTTCATACCTCGGTGAATATTGGTCGTACTAATTTCAGACTTTTTGTGTTGGAAATTTTTTCAATGGAGATTATTTCTTTATGTAAGTTAAGGGACCAGAGGTACGTATAAAATGTTAAATTTTATAGTTTTTGACTTATTTTTACTTCAAACTTTCGAAATCTTAACTCTGCATCTGATTTTGAGCATTTTTGCAATTGGAAGTATACGTATCTAGGACTAACGGTTGCGAAAATAAAGGTCTTGCAGGTTAAAATGGAACACCATGTATATAGACTAGCGAACTGGTACATAACATTCGTGCTTGTCAGCGATGACTAGCACGCGGTTCTGTTTTTTGTTTTGTTTTTTAACGTAATGTCTTACCATGTTTAAAATAAAGAAAATGTATTACAGGCTGAATAGTGTATAAAGTTAAAGTTGAACAGGCATGAAGACCCTACATGATTGTAAGCTATAAGATGCGAATCTGTTACTAAAAATGAATGATTATTTTCAAAACTAAATAACCTGAAAATGCTAAAGGTTTGAGACAGTACAGAGCGAAAATAGCGTCCGAGATCCGTTTAGAAATAAGGCATAGTAGTAAGACACAACAAGAACGTGCCTAAATGCGCCCCGATGAAAATGCGTAAACGTGTCCCGTCGGCAAGTTTGGATATATTTTTATTGCGCAACAAAATGTAATAACTTTTCGGTTCATATAAATACAATTCATAAAAAAAGGATAAAAATTTGCTATTTTTTATATTTATTCGTTTTTAACAAATTATTATTTATTAACATTAAGCTTCAAAATGTTTAACACAAATTTACTCTGCTCGGTAGTAAACAGATTTTTCTATCTGCATGCTAAACCGAAGCTCGACTGATGCTCAAAAACTTGTGAGAATATTCGATACGGAGTAGCATCAATCTGGTATGACAGTTGGCTCTCCATTTATAACTTGTTTTGAAAAAAGGACACTGCGTAAACGTACCCAATGCGTAAACGTGCCCCGGTCCACCCTATTTAAGAATGCACCTACAAGAAAAAAAAACTTATAAATACAAAGATTGATCATCCTAAAACATGTTGTCTGATTTTGACGAATCAGAGAACTGATTTTAATGCAACAGCACAACTGTGGTTCAGAATTCGAAAATGCGCATAGATTATGTATTCTTGGAGATTTAAATTGAAACTAAGCAGAGGGAAAAAAAGTCATTGAAAAACAAAATCCCGTTGTGGGAGCAAGCCCACGATCCGCACGTTTATAACACGATGCTCTAAAACATCTAAGCTATGTTTCCCATCTAAGCTATACAGCTCCATTCGTGAATCGTTATATATTTAAGCAATGCTTAGAAACAAAATCAAAATATATCGAAAAAATATCAATTCGAAAAAATACCAATTTAGGCTTTCTGTTTAATTTTTATCAAAAGCGGTGAAAAAACTTTTAAAATGATATCTTACATATCAAGTTTGAAGAATTACTATGAAAGTTGTGGTGTCGTCACAAAAAAATCTTAGCGAAATAATGTATGCGATTGATACATATAAAAAAATAGATATATAGACATATTTATAGATAGACAGATAGATAGACAGATATATACAGCTTTCAGAGAAATCTTCAAACATTAAAAACTCACCCCAAGAAAGTAGAAGGTTAGACCGTTATAAAAAAAAGTTCTTAACTAGTTCTCATTTTTTTTTTTACTTCAATAGTAAGACACAATTAGATCACTAGAAAAAAAATGCATCTCATAAAATTTTCAAGTGTGAGAAACTTGAAAAGTCTATTAAAATTACATTGATCTTTTAAAAGCTTTTTGAACAAAACTTTAGCTATAGTTGAATCTTAATAAGCACGTTTTGCTATTGCAAGCATAAATGGGAGCGTATTTCCGTTAATCCTTGACTTTCAGAAGCGTCGTAGAATTTTCTGAGAGAAAAAAAGTCATTTTTGAGAAATCTTAAATTTGTAATGTAATAAACTTTGTTGAGCCATAGAATGTAAATCAAATTATGACTAGATAGTAGTAAAGCAGAAAATACAGTGTTAGAACTAGATTTGTGGGAGAGGGGGCATCAAATTAACCCAAAAAAAAACTGTTAAAAAAAATTTAAATCTCGAAAATCAAGGGGCTCGGTTGTATTAACTCGATCTTATTAGCTATATTCTTCGACTACAAGGCATTCCTCGATGTTTATTTCAGATTCTTTGTAATTTATTCTTGCAAAGTCACATGTTGTTTTCAAAAGCAAATATTTAATCTGAAATTTAACCTAGAAATTTATTAGGGCTCCTCTTTAATGGCTTAACTCTTCTCAAACAGAAGAAAAAACACAATTCTTTGATAATATGGGACTTAAACGTGTTTAAGAATCTAAAAGAATAAATTTGCACCAGACGAAAATCATTTGAACTTATTCGATGCATTATACCCTGGGAACAAAGCTTTTTCTTAGAGGCTTTCTAATCAGAGAACCAAGCGAGTAGTGTAGTAATTAAAATATTTTAAATATAATAGCTATCAAAAGAATACGAGACATTTTTGATGCAAATGTTATTTGTCCTCGCGTACCATGTTACTTAGATATCTCTATAACATTAAAACCTGTGCGCGTCTGTCTGTGTCTCTGTCTGTAACTATCTCCACCGGACTGTCAATGTCTACCAGGAAAGATCTGGTAACGTTAAATACAGGACATCTAGAGAAAGTCATTCCGCCATATTTCACCCCTTTAAACATTTAGGGCTCCGAGGTATGAATTGATAAAAACAGTCTACATGACATCCATGGGAAAAAGCATTAAAATCATTTATCATTTGTCTGCCGCCGGTGGTTTTGGTCACCGCAAGTGTCGAGCGTGGGTAATTGAGCGAAGCGAACAGGAGTGGATACCCTTAAAGTCTGATTTTTTTTTTTTTTTTTTTTTTTTTTTTTTTTTTTTTTTTTTTTGACAAACGCCAAATTTAGAGATTTTGCGAGAAGTTGAAGCTAACACTTCGTTTCACCGGCTGAATGTGGCAGAACATTCATCTACAAAGAGTGAAAGATATCCCATATTACTCACTAAAATTTGCTAAATTCGAAGACTCTTCTTTAAGATTTGAAATTCTGTAAGACCCTACATTGCGATAACGGGGACACTAGGGCAAATAGCAAAGGCCAACGATGAAAAAAATGCCAGAAAAGTAATAGCTGAACTTTATGTGGTATGTATGGTGCTGCTTTCTGAATAAATTCTGTGACGCGATAGAAATTTTTCATTACCTTGAAAAATAGAATTGGATGTGTATTTTAATGAACATTTATTATATAGTAAAAAAAAATTTAGAAGTTAAACTTTTACCACCCCTGCTTGATAATTTTTTCCTATAGAGCTGAAACCTACAGAATACCCCTCTGTGATATTGAAACAGTTTTACCAGCTACTTTTCTCTACATCTTTTATGAAACATGTCTTCTAGTTCAAGACCTTGCAAAAATTCACCAGATGACTTTTGTTACATATACAGCGAATACAGTTTTGAAAATTGCATGAGAGACTACGTAAAAGAACTTAATTTTACGCATTTGGGCTGGAAACTTGTAACCAGGATCAGTCGTGGGCTTCCTATATCATCTTTGGGGCGGACTCGACGCTTATAGCTCACAGGAAAGAGTACGGCCTAACTATTTAGATTCCTATGAAAAGGAGAGGACAGAAAAAAACACTCCAATGATTATTACCTTTGCTCTTGATAATTCCCCGGGAATCACTGCAAAAATTATAAACTAATCTCTTTTCCTGATAAAATTCCATCTGTCGCCCGCTTCATTCTTCATTGACCTGGAGTACCAGTGACCAACATAATCCTTCTGGAGACGACACACCTTCGTCCTCTCAGATTTTGCCTAATCATCTGATAACCAAAAAAGCGTTGACATACTGCCGTGGACAAGTAATAGGAAATATCTGCAATTTTCTTATGAAAATATTATATTAACCTTATTCCAACATTTCCCTATTGTTAGTATGGAATCAAAAACGTATTTCTTCAAACTTCTCAAAAACTCACTTCTGCAGATACTGCCACTTACCTGCAAACGGCAGTATAGCTTTTTCATAGGAAATTTAGTGTGACGCAGCTAAGGGGGGGAGGAGGGGGCGGCCCGCCCCGGGCGGCACTTTTCTAGGGGCAGCAAATTGACCCTTTTGATGCGGAAAAAAAATGCATTTCAATGCAAAGTTCAAAATAACTTTTCTGGGACATAATGGACAAATTAAGTATTTTTGTAGTTTTCAACTATTCCAAGAAAGTGACACCACAAACGAAGATTTGTGTGACTCAAGTCATTTCAAGTCAAACTTTCCAGGAAAAATATGCGTGTTCCAACACTCAAATTTATGATTGAAAGCTCGATAATAATAAAAAAATTCTCTACCTGATTTGAGCCGCACTTTTCTTTGTTTGTGGTGTCATTTTGTTGGAATAATTAAAAACTAAATTACTACTTAAATATTCCATTCTGACCCAGAAAAGTTATTTTGTCATTTTGAGTGCATTATGAAAAGTGCATAGTATTTTTCTTTTTTTTAATTTGTTATTTAGACTGTAGAGGTTAACTTCAGAAAGACGAAAACAATGACCTTTTCCAATTTTTGTTATAAGAAAAAGCTAATATAGGGTTTTAAGAGAGTTTCTTCAAAGCCTGCTAGTGAAACAGAAACTTCCCCCCTTTTTTACATCAGGAAAATGGTGACAAGAGTAAGAAAAAGAGGGGGAGGTATAAAATGTTACACGAAACATTTTATTGCTCATCACACTTTATATGTGTCAGAGTTTGCTTTGATTTCCCACTCTTTACAAGAGTTCTGTTCTTCAAACGAAGTATAACGGAATCCCGTTTTCTTACTTTGCAAATAGATAATCTATCCGACAATTTTGGATCACTTGTTAGTCTATTCCTTATGAAAGGTAAGCGAATTTCATTTTTCAACCACTGGTTTAGACCCTCAACTTATCCAAACATAGCATAAAATGCGTTTTAAAGTATTCAGTTTCAAATAATTTCGATTGGAAACCTGTCCCACCCCCACTCTGTATTCTAACAGTGCGAAAATGTTTTTAAGCGGGAGAGCGCTTTAATATCTCATCCATGTTTCTGACATCAATGAAGATGGTTCAGAAATACGTTTTTAGACCTCAATATTGAAAAATTTCTGAACTGAGCCCCTTACCCTGCCGTTTCCCCTAACGTAGCAAACTCAGCCAAAGAATATATATTTAGGCCTTTGATTCTGAAAACTTTCCTGGCGAAAACTCCCACCTCTCTTCTAAAGTCTCAGCTTAAAAATAGTCTAGCTTAAAATTACGTTTTCAAAGCTACGATACTTCAGTATCAATTTGTGAAAACAGCATTTGAACCCTGACTGTCCTTGATCTTCTGACGTGATCAAATATAACCTAAAATACGTTTTTAGGACTTCAGTTTTGGAATTTTTCCGAGAGACCGCCCTCCCTCTTTCACCTAACGTCTCCAAAGATTAAAATTGCGTTTTGAAAACTTCAATTTTGAAAAGTTTCCAAGGGTAGAACTTTTTACCCTTTTGCCTAACGTCCGCAAAAATTGTCCAAAATTTTCTTTCTCAGAAATTTGCGTGAATAGGAGAGCTCGCTAACCCTTCCTTCTGACAGATAGTCAAAAATTAACTTCAGCTTTATAAATGATTTTTAGAGGGAAACCTCCTTCTGTCCCCTCTTCCTCCCAACATTATGAAACAAAACCCAAAGTCGGATGTCAATTACGCAAATTTTTCAGGAGAGAAACGCCTGGCTTCACAACATTTTTTATGCCGTTAGGGAACTCCTCAACGTTACCAAAGACAGCCTAGAATTTCGTTTTTGAGACTTCAGGGAAAAATAATTTCTAAAGAAAGAACCCGAACCTTCCCCTTTCAACTAAACCACTGAAGATTTCCTTAAAATTGATTTCAATTTTGCAACATTTCAGTAAGAAACCTCAGCGCCCCTGTCTCCCCGAGCTTAAAATTTTCGCGTTGAGTATCTGACCAATCCCGATTTCCTTGACTTCTCTTAAGTAGCCTAAGCTGCATTTTAAAATCGTAAAATTTTCTTTCATTACCCACCGATCCCCTAACGTCAACAAAAAACCTCCCTAAAATATACTAATTTTGTAAAAAATCGGGAGCAAGCCCAACGGCCCTTTCTAACAACTTCACTCAAATAACGGTTTTTGACTTAAATTTAGCAATTTTCTCCAAGTGTGGGCCCTAATCCCTCCCCCCTTTTTTTTCATTTGAAATTATACAGAAAATAATTCAGTCTTATTTTTTCTTCAATTAAATTTTCTAGTTGAAAACTTTGACAGTTTTATGTAAAAGCTATTTCACAACGAAAGGGCGGCAAATTGAGGAACCGCCCCGGGCGGCAAACACTGCAGCTACACCACTGGTGTGATGAAACACTTGATCAAGTCTATACTAGACGACGATTGTTTCAAATACCTGAGCAGAGTGTTTGTGTTTTCCGGTTTATCGAAGTAAAGCTACATGAGAGATTCTAAGTTGGTCCCGAAATCTGGAAGTTTATGAACTGTTAAGAATTTGAAACTGGTATGACTAGAAACTTAAAAGATGCCTGGGTTCCCTCCTAATATGTGATCAGCAAATTTCTGGGTAATTACAAGGATCCTGATGATAAAAAAATTGTAATGAACATACTGGATCAATTCCAAGCATTGGGCTGCTCCATGATTGTCCAGGGGAATTACATTTCCTTCACCCACATATAGACTTGATCTCAGAAAATTTTGGATCAGTCAGTGGTACCTGAGTTGAAAAGTCACACCAATACACCAAAGAAATGAAGTGAAAATATCAAGGAAGATAGGATATATGTAAACAGAAACTTTTTTTGTTGTGTAGTATTTTTTGCAGTTCCAAAATTGTTTAGGCTTTCATGTACGTTATTTTTTCCTCTTTGTCAATCATCCATTCCATATTTCTTACAATTAAAGTAGTATGTTGGTGATTTCCTTGAAAAACCTACACCAAATTCGGTATAAAAAGTTTTAACTCAAAAAAAAAATTGTTTTTCTCTCTACCAGAAAAGGATCTTACGATCTGGCAACAGGAATTTTCACCCATTTTAAACCAACAAAAATAATTGATTGCTGGAAAATAAATTTATACCACCAAGAATAGATTATCTAATATATAAAAATCTTCTGTCACGATGTTAGTGTTTGAACTCTTCCGAAACGACTCGACCAATTTTAATGAAAATTTTTATGGGTATTTGGTAGGTATAAGAAAAGGACTTAAAGTATATTTCATATTGCTAGGTAATCAGGTTGTCCCTATTCTGGATTTTTTTAAAATCATTGTAAAAATCATTGTTGAAAATCATTGTAAAAACCATTGTTCAAAATCAAAGAAAAAAACCATCGTTGAAAATCAATGTAAAAACTAGTGTTGAAAATCATTGAAAAAGCCTTGCAAAAATTAGTTACAAAACATTTTACATATGTCTACATTTTGTTTGTAAATAAGCAGAAGATGGCAACAGATATTTTTACATCATTGAAAGTTTTCCGATATTTTATCGGAGCGTTGCATCATTTTGACACTTGATTCTGCATGCCAGATCTTGAACAATACAAAAATTTTGTCTATTTATGTGAGTGTGTATTACTGTATTGGTGAAATGATTTTTTTTTTTTATCGTTCATCATCGCCTACAGTGCTCCATTCCTCTTTCTGTCAAAGATCTCATCGCCACAAACTTGCCATGCCCATTCGTTATTTTTAAAATAACCAACATATTCACTAGAAGATATTTATATAGCAGAACAAAGTGTGCTGGGTCAGCTAGTTTTCTATATAATTGTATGAGGAAAAAATCACTGTTGCCAGATAATTAATGCAAAATTTGTTTGAGAGAATTGTTTTTGTTGAAGGAGAATTGTTTTTGTTGTTAATTCAATTTTTTTAAGAATCTTGATGTGACTGAAAAAATGGAGGTCATTTCTGAATTCAGGCCCCCCAAAAAACATGAAGATAAGAGAAAACTTATTGCGTATTTTTCGAAAACTTTAGTTTTTCAGGCTTGTGTTATTTGCAGTTTACCTCTACGGGAAAAAAACATTTTGAGAATCACTGTGTTCATCGGTTAAAGGTAAATCGTATAAATATATAATGTCGCAAAAGTGAATTTTCTTCTTAAGCTATCATTTTTACAAAAAATGAAATCAACACCTTTTCTGGAAATAAGTTTTTTTTTCGTATCCATTCATAAGAAATTAACTGGAATATTTATAAAAGTCAATTTGTTTACTGAGATTTTTAAAGAATTAGCATTAGTTTTTTAAATAACTGAGTATAAATAGGTTCTCTCTTTTTTTTCCTTTTAATTTGCTCCTTTGAGTTCAAATTTTCTGCTCAAAGTAATTATGTCTGTTGGTAGTAAGTTCTAGACAATAAGTGGATTTATAAATACACGACCCTCTCTTTCTCTCTCCATTTTCAAATGGAGCCTGACATTTGATACATAAAATACTGGTTAAGCGGAAAACATTTTATGTTTAAAGCATGGCTATTCACATACACTTTTTGTCATTGGGCATTTTTTAGAAGAAACATTCAGTTCATTGCAGTAAAATTAATCTTACAATTAGCTACCAGTTTCTCAGAGAAAGGGGGGATATAGTCTTACTTTTGCAAGATTAGTGCACAATAAGTTACGTATTTTGAACTTTAAATAAAAATAATTTTGACCAATTAATATTAACTATAAACACAAAAAAGCATGGTACTATTCGAGTACCTAGGCGTACATGATAGCTTTCTTTTTTTGAATATACAAAATTGATCGAACAGTAAATGATAGTATGTAGAACAGTGTCTCAACCATTAAACCGGGGGAAGGTAACCAGTCCGCGGGAAATTTTCCCCGATCCTCAGAGTTTTTTATTGTCCTCGTTAAAAAAATTTCCTTCATCAAAAAATAATAATAATAACATTTACATGATACTTTTAATCAGTGTTGCGATTTCTTTTAATAATTCTCTCTGATTTTTCTCAAATGCTGATTTATCCTTATGTGATAAGTAAAATAACGTACCTTCACACACAATTATTTTTGCAAGCAAATCATAGAAAAATATTACAATTAATTTATGTAACGGGTATTTAATTAATAGCAAAGTTTTTTCTTTCATAAGCACTTCCTGGTTCCTGGATTTTTTTTTCACATATTTTTACCAAAACACATTAAAAAAAGGCTGATCAAAAAAAATTCTAGCAAATAACGAAAGAAAAGAAAGTTTTAGATGGAAAAACAAATCAGAAATTTATTGAATGCCTTAATTTACAATGTAATATTTTACAGCCCATAAATTATTATCTCTAAATCGATAGACCAAAAAAAGTAGTATCTGTTTTGTAATCCTTTGGTTACCTAAGAATAAAACCAGCACATTTCTAAAGACAACCAATGAAGCAAATCAAATGTGCTCCCAACCAACTGCTGACGTGACTGGAAGCTACACCGTAAATGCTCCGTGAATGAACTGATGCAGTTAGAAAAGAATGGATCTGAGAATTATTAGGATGCTCTCTAAATGAAAAAGGACTTAATGTTTTTATCAGACATAATTGCTTTTTAAAAGCTTAAAAATAGTTCAGTAAATTTTGCTTCAAAACAGAAATTAAAAAGTTTTTCTTTTTTTTATGAATGATTATATTAAATAAGTTATATAATAACGTAAATTAAGTTAATCCATATCAGATCCGAGCGCCAATTTCGGAACATTTAGAAGCTATATTTACTTAAGTTATATTTACGCATATATATAATTACATGGGTAATCATATAAATTATTATGCCTAAAATTGTATGCAGGAGACAAAGATTGCCAAGATTGTAACTAAAATTATAAGGAGATAAATGTATCTAAAATTATAGCTAAGTTTGAATTATGCATGCCTCGTTTTAGGGTCTCAGTCACAAAAGTATTTAGCTAAACAAGTATTTTTAGATAAATTGGTAGTAGTATTTTAGCATTGAAAGAGAAACCCCGTGAAACCTCTACACATTTGTATGATGATTTGCATAGCTACTTTGTACTTTTAACTTTCTTATTCTGCTTTATATTTCACATAAAATGGAATTTTGTTACTTCTCATGGATTACCATCCTTTCCTTGAGTTACTGCCATGTAATCCATTCAGAATTTAAAACGATCAACTCCACAACGAAATAAAATGAGAACACCGACGAAGAGGGCTGAATGGTTGTCCTTGGAATTAACTGGTTACTCGAGTTGTACTCTGTACAGAATCTTTTACAGGCCCAAGATTGGAAATGCACTTTTACATTACAAAAACTGTGGTTTAAATTTGCATATCACACACAAAAAAATTCCTATTTCAAAATGACTTATTAGTGAAATAGGGATGATCTGTTCTTTCTCCAAATGGTTTATACAGCTTGTCCCTCCGTTTAACTTGTAAGACCTCTAATTTCTCAACAGTTAGTCCTATAGGAATACATTACAGTTGCAGAAAGAATCAAAATATGGTGAAGATTTAAGATATTAAAAGTTTGATACGAAAAAGAGAATAAGTGAACAAATACGACAACTAACATTACATACGGACCCTAAGTATTCAAACATAGTAAGGGAAATAATCTACATGAAAAAATAATTTAAACACAAAAATCTTGAAACATTTGCAATCTAAACTGAAGGAATATATTGGAGCTCAAAATTTTCAGGTACCGTGCAGAAGGCGAGATTGGAATTAATCGCCCTTTCAGAAGAATGACAGGTTGTCGAAGTAAAATAACAAAATATTTATATTTTTCATTCCTATTAAAAGTAAATGCAAATGTTATGCTATGATACGTAAAAACACACTGCAAGCTCGTACAATTAGAAAAAACGCTCTTTGCACTTAATAATTTAAACCCTTGTTAGCCGCTATATTTCTCCCAAAAAAGTGTTATTGACTGCTAGTGCAAAGTGCTGCAAGTCATAAAACACTGCGTTTCATAACTCGGTTACCATTTGTCGTACCAATAACAAACTTTTTGTGTTGGAATTATTTGTAAATGGAAATTATTTCCTTAAGTTTAAGTTATAGGACCAAGGGTCCGTATAAAAAGCTATATTTCTTTTTTTTTTCACTAATTTTCTTTTTTATTTCAAACTATCAATGTTATAACTCTTCATATTATTTGACCATTTTTGCAAATGGAAGCATGCATTTAGGACTGACGATTACGAGAATAGAGGTCTTGCAGGTTAAAAGGAGGCACGGTTCGTTTCTCATCAGAATGACATCTTAAAAGAAAAATAAATAAAACAACTTACATTACCTTTCATTTGAACTAATGCGTTAAATTAGAGAGTTCTTCGATGTAAAAGAGTTTCGTTTACCACGCATCTTTATCTTTATCTTCTTTACTAATAATAAAGCTTAAAGTATCTCTGTCTGGATGTCCGGAGGATATCTGGATGTCTGTGACGCGCATAGGGCCTAGACCGTTCGGCCGATTTTCATGAAATTTGGCACAAAGTCAGTTTGTAGCATGGGGGTGTGCACCTCGAAGATATTTTTCAAAAATTCGATTTTGTTCTTTTCCTATTTCAATTTTAAGAACATTTTCTGGAGCAAAATTATCCAAAGATGGACGAGTAAATTACGAAATTATCATGAAGTGGAATGGGAGAGCGGATGAACATAGCCAATTGGCGAGAAATTCGTCATCCATTATTAGTAAATATGCAAACGAACCGAATGACCTTTTAATTTTCAACTACGGGCAAAGCCGGGCGACTACCACTAGTATAAAATAAAACAACAGTTTATTTAATATAACAGCTACATTACACTGATATCATACTTTTTACATATTTCTTAATCGTATAGTACAAGGGGAGTCGGAAAATAAGGCTGCCTTGTCGATGGTGGTAGGGTTGTGTGTGAAAGTAAAAAAAAAAAAAAGAATGAGACATTAAAGATAGGACATAACTTTATTTTTCCACATAAGTACCAAGGACATTGAGACATTTGTTTTAGCACTTGATAAGCTTCAAAAAGCCCTCCAGGAAAAATTTAGAGTTTTGCATACGGAAGAAGCATTAAACGGCTTGTTGATGTAGACGCTCTCAACCAAGACTAACAATTTGGTTTTGCGTTGCCGTCAACGAGTGTGGTCTTGCATTGTTATGAAACATCAGAACGCCAGACCTAAGAAGGCCAAGCAGCTTTTATCGACCTGCTTCTTTCAATTTTGACAGGATGTCACAGTACTGGGTAGCATTGACGGTTCCAACCTTCAAAAAAATCGGCAACAAAAATCCTCGGGCATTCCATAAAAATATGAAAAGCATTTATCCTGCAGAAGGAGTTGTTATGAATTTCTTCCACCCATAGCCTTTCAACGCTTCGTCCGTACGCCAAGCCCTGATATTTTCCTGGGGGACTTTTTGAAGCTTATGAAGCGGTATGACATATGTCTCAACGTGCTTGGTACTTATGCTGACGAATTAAGTTTTGTCGTATCTTTCATGTCTCCTTGTTTTGTTTGACTTTCATACACACCTCTGTCCACAGTCGTCACCAGGGGAAATTTCCTTCCCGACTCAACTTGGTAATTTCCTTAGCCGAAAAATATCAAAAAATATTTGTTGCTAACAAATCCAAATTGATTTTCGAGAGACTAATTTTTAAAATGGTGACGAAAGCTTTTGAAATAATTATTTCACTGGAGAATACTATCAAATCACTTTAATGAACACATCTTTAATCTTAATAAACTATTTATCTCAGAAAAGACATAAAAATAATCTTTTCTCCGATTCTCTGTATTATCCTAATTAACTGACTTAATTTTTTTGAATATTTATGCGTAAATAAAAATTCGTATTATAGATAAATATTTTGTCGAATTTTCTTCGGAATTCGTAGCAGAGGAATTTGCTTTTTTCGACGCACAAATAATATTTTTCAAAGTAATTTTTCATGCGATAAAATTTTTAAATGTACTAAGTGTTTTTGTTTCTACATTTTCAATCGATTTCGTTAGTTCCCTTTTGTCTTGTTTTTTTACACGTTATTTGAGATCTTAAGTATCATCGTTTAACGGAATAAGTAACATATTTTTTTTTTCAATTCATTTCTGACAGTAAAAGCTTTCTCTCTCGTTTTATTTGAAAGATATTTTGAATTACTTTTTAACACTTATTAACAAACTGTTTGCCTTTGTGAGATAAGTTTAAATATCATATTATTACAATGCTTTTGACGCTTGTAAAGTGACTCGTCGTCCGTAACCCCCCCCCCCCCCCTCAATGAGGAGAAGTATTGCCAGATCAAAGCAGGTGAGAGAACATAGCCCCCAGGTTCACCACCGAAGGCGGGATAGATGGCGGTGATTGGATGCTGGCGAGCAAAGTGAGCTGGGGCGGAATCACCCTCTCCCAGTAATATATTTATACAGTAGGTAAAGCGTATATATAATACAGAAAATCAACGTTTTTTTATATTTGACAGCGTAAGTAGCTAATGAGCTATGACAGTTAGCTCAGTATTCACTCATAATAGACTGTCGTCTCTAACTGAAAATGATGTGGTACTTCGCAGACGATCCATAATGGAAGGTACAGTAAATGATTGTATGCATGATGTTCTAATATCTATTTTCAGCGATTAATTCAATCATCCTTCTTCAGACGTCGAAAAAGAATATTAATTGCATTTTTAGTTTACATCTCCGATAATTTTAATTCTACACAGATGTCACCAGACTAAAATCGTAAAAGAGGAGCTGCAGTCTCTGTATAATGGCTGCCGAAAGAGACAAAACCAAGACAGATCCACTTACACGGGATACTACTCTGGCCAATGAGACATCTGCCTTGTCCGGGCAAAAATGAAATGTCTTACCTTTACCTTAGTTACTTTCATAACTCTCCGAAAGGTGGCGTATTCAAGCTCTAGAGCTGCAAATATGATCCTTCAAATCTTCACATTTTGGTATCAAAGTATGAAAGATATTTTGATATGTTTCCTGCTTATATTTTCGAAAAATTTCATATTTTAATATCTATCCTATCGGCGAAAGACCGTATATTTCCGGTGAATCGCCCCCGGATTTTCCCCGGATCAATTTGCCACGGAAAAAAATAGCAACTTGCCAAAGCATATGCTTTTAAAAAAGGAAGTTTTAGGTTAGTGAAACAAAGTGCAAATGGTTTTAGTGTAGTACATTAGAGTGAACAATCTCGCTTTGCAAAAAACACAAAATAATAAACACTAACTTTTGAAACTCGTGAAAAAGATCAAAAGCATCAAAAATGAAAATATTTACAAAAATAATTAATTGATGTTCATAAAGCTTGACCACGGATACAAGGCACGCAATTTCTAAATGCAAACGGTCCACTTCCATTTCGTCAATAGGTAGAATCCGCGAGACTGCTTAACCGTTCTCTCCGATTCTACGTATTACAAAATGAAGTGATCCGTTTCTGCTTTCAAATCACCCGCCTTCTCTCCGTGGACAAGCTTTTACTCAGCTTTCGATATCCTAGACGCAACTTTACTAATAAAGGTGACTGCCATTGATGCGTTGCAGCTCTCCATTTCACAAGATATATTGACAAAAAACATTTATCTTTGTTAATGCACTTTTCAAATGGAAAAACGTATCCCGGAAACTTTTAGCCCTTCTCTCCCCTACACCACTGTAACGAAATTCTAACCTGTCCTCATGTTGACCCTTTAGTGTTTGTCTTATTTTTCCCGGTAATGTTTTTTAACACTTCCGTAACCTCCAACATTCCTCCGTTTAAAATTACTCAACAGTTTTAAAAACCATGCTCCCATCTGAAAAAAGGAAGGAAAAATTCGAGTAGGTCAATTTCTTAGACTTCGAAGATTTTTCATTAGGAGAGCAGCAGCAATTCTACCATTAAAAATTTTCAAAACTGTTTCACTCCACCATCATTCCATATACTTTTTCTTGTGTATGTTCCTGTACAATGTATTTCTAATTTATTTTTATTATATTTAACTAGCGGTACCCGCACGGCTTTGCCCGTAGTAGAAAATGAAAAGGTCATTTGGTTCGCCTGCATATTTAAAAATAATGGATGATGAATTTCTCACTAATTTGCTATGCTTGCCCGTGTTACGGTTCCACGTTATGATAATTTGGTAATTAACTCGCCCACGTTGTGATAATTTGCTCGGTGAAAGGTTTTTAAAATTGGAATATAAAAAAAACAAAATCGAATGCACCCCCCATGCTATGAACTAATTCTGTGACAAATTTCATGAAAATCGGCCTAACGGTCTAGGCGCTACGCGCGTCACAGAGATCCTGACAGACAGAGATCCAGACTTTCAGCTTTATTATTGGTAAAGATTTACACTTGAAGGTATAATTACGGCTTCATCGCCTCAATGAAAATGAAATCACTGCATAAATATTAAATTCAAGAAGCTATTTTAATTTTTCTTTTATTATTTTCATTTTCCTTACTACTATTTTCATTTTTCTTATTACTGTGTTCATTTTTTTTCTTTCGAGTTTCATTTTTCTCCCAATCATACGACTATGTGCAGTAGTAACTTATTAATTCGGAATAATAGGAGAACCAGGTTGTCCGAATCAATGAAGGTACGGATTAAGCAAACTAACCTATAAGTTGAGCCGTGGTTCATAAACTACTGTATGCAGTAAAAAATGTATTTTGAATTTAAAGGAAAGAAATATAAAACTGCATAAGAAAAAAAGAGCCAAAAATACAAAATGTGGCCTACAATTATTGTACGAACTCAGCTTTTACAGTACATATAACAAAACGGCTATCCGAGTTATATATACGTATACACACATATAAATACAGTGCTGGCCAAATTATTAGACTAAAGAGTTTTTTTTTTTTTTTTTGAACTCTATTTATACTAAAATACTATTTGTTTTACAGTTAAAGTACAGTACATACTGTACACTGATTATTACGTTACTTTAGCATAATTTAATTTTTGCAGGTGGCAGCACTGTCTGTTTGTTTATGTTCTTTGTTTATACGTACCAAGAACATAACCCTCAATCAGCTTAAACAGTTCACTAGTTCTTTTTATTAGTGTGTTCTGTTATATTTAAAGTTAGTTTTAGGTAACTAGTGAGTATGTGTATGTGAGTATATATAAAAGTATAAACAATTTTTTACCTCCTTTTTTAAAAAGTTAAGAAATGGTGTAAACCTTGTGAAAAGTATGCCAAAAAGACTTAAAATACTCATCAAGAACAATGGAATGCATACTAAATATTAGATCATTCTTTCACTGTTCGTTAATGTGCCTATAGTTATGTAATCAATAAAGAATTTCCTTTTCAAACAGTCTTAGTCTAATAATTTGGCCAGCACTGTAAATATACGTAGATGTATGTATGAGAGACGTTCAACAAAATTGAATATCCTATGACTTGCTTTTCGAGAAACAAAACTTTTGTTTGCAAATTTATGTTACACAAAAATTAATTAGAATAGATTTATCGATTGTATAAGCAAAGACAAAATACTTTAATCTTTCGAAAAATGTAAAATTAACAATACACGGCAAACTAAATAAAATAAATTCAAACATTATGAAGCTTAGAGACCAAAAAAGAAAAAATACATAACGATGAAAAGCAAGACAAAAATCTTTCACAGGGGAATGGTAATCAGAAATTCTAATGAAACCATGCTTAATTCCCTTTTAATCAGATAAAAAAATAATTTTATCTCTAAACGTGCCTTAATTATTTTGTTTTCTTTTCTGAAAATCTACTTGTAAAGATTTTCAAAGAAAAAAAACTCAATGCAATTTGATATCCTCTTGACATTAATACGGAATGCAATTAAAAAAGAATATCCACACGGGACTCTTGTATTTTTAAGCAGTTGTGAATTAAGCTTAATATTTGCTGAAAGCTTATTCGTATAACGGCACAATTCGTTTTTTGCTTCTGGTAGTACCTTAAGGACCATATGTGCTTTTTTGTGTGAAACGTAATTTAATATCGATGTTTTTTTTCCTAATTCTGTAACGAAAAATGGCTTATTTTTTGTTTCCAGTTAATTCTATTTTCAAGATTTGACAATAAAAGCACATGTTACATTTTGAGAGAGGAATATATGGGAAAGAGTAATATGAAATATACCATTTACATATCTATCAACTGGTTATTTAAAGGAAAATCCTCAAAACACCATGAGAGCAGCCTATAACTGTCTAAAATAGACTGTCATTTGCAAAAAAAAAAAAGGTTTTTTTCGTCATGAAAAAAATATATATTTACTAAAAATGGCATATGAATTAGTCGGGTAATATAGAATAGTAAACACTAAGCAGTAAGTTACCTCCCTTAAGCCAGGGCTAAAATACATGCACTCAGGTTATGACATCCGGGTACTGCAGTTTCGTCCTTGTTATTGACTCATTAGTCATGAACAGTCAATAACGGAGCTGAAGACAGTTGAACCGTACCATTGCTGCGGATTCTAGCTGGTACTCTAAAATTAGTTTAGCTGCTAGTTTGTTGGCACGATGACATCAACCTCCAGCTCGGTTATTGAATACTCCAGACTGATGAGTTCATAACAAGAACGAAACTGCATTCTTTGGACGTCATAACCGGGTCGTCGGTATATTGCATGTTATTATGGATTTAAAATCATTAAAAAACTTCGAACGTTCGTTTTTTTTTTTTTTTTTTTTTATGGAGCTTCTGCTTCTTTCTTTTTTACATTATTTTTCATTTCATCCTTTAACCCCTTTTAACATGCGGAGTTGGTTATTACAGAATATCCAGTTTTTCGACCCCTGTTTGAGGAAGTGGTCTATGGGTAGGAAAAACATTTGCTGACTTTCATATGTCTGGGACAACCGCATCAGGACGCTTGAAACAACGTGGTTACGCAGGAGCCTGCAGAATACCAGGAATTCCATAATACCCTGCACGGCATCCTAGAAAATGAATCTGTCAACTGATGAGCAAGAAATTGTAATCTAAGGTACAACGACAGAAACAATTCTCTTGGTGTATATTCTGATTAATTTCAAAGTTCAAGTCACACGGGAAGCGTATGGCTGAAAAAATAAGTATCTCCAAGGCGCTTCTCGGAAAAATGTCCCGCTAAGTTTTTTTTTTTTTTTTTTCTTTTTTTTTTTTCAGCTAACCAAAGCCTTCAAAAAATAATACTCCTGGGGAAATAATACATGCTTTGTCAAAGCATAACAGTTAATCCCACATTTAATTCATAGTTACTTGAATAAAATAAAAAAACCTGCGTTACGCACGGGACATTTTTGCGAGAATCGCCCACCAACATAAAATTCGTTAGGAAAAAATCCCACATCTGTCAGTACCAATAATATGAGTTGCAATTAACTTCTCCTGTTTGTTTAAACCATTTAGGTTAGGTTTATTGTTTCAACCATTGAGCGATGTATACCTATAATTTACGTTTTCAAAGTACATACCTACAAAAATTTAAAGGTGTATGTATCATTTCTCCAAACCATGTATCGATGTGAAGGTATACATTAGATTTGAGCTTTCTGAAACTGAAGCATGTTGATTATTAGATGCTGCATTGATATTGTATGTTCCAGTTTTCTAAACAATCTATAACTGTAAAGTAAATGCTCGTTCATCGCGTTCTTCCACTTTTAATGTCGTTTGATGCAGTTTAAGGCAAACTGTTCAATAGCTGCTCCTTAGTTTTCTTTCCGGTCTAAATTTTTAAATCCTTTAAATCGGCAATGGTTTGCGTACATCACTTAGTTTTTATTTTATTTTATTACAAATGCGTCAAGCGTAAAATCTGCCTTTTATTTCAATGTTTTGTAATCTGCCCTTGAATAAAATACAAACGAATAACAATAATACGAATGGAGGATTTACTTACCCCATTCTGAGAAGGTTCAGATAACCAAACTTGTAAGCGCTAAAAAATGTTCAAATCAATGTCGAAACCAATTCCTTAGCGTTTAAGCTGGGGGTGAACTGTTTCTCGGACAAATTTTGAACAACGTAAGAACACTGAACGCAAAAACACACACACTTAAAAACAGTTAAAACGTGTTACAATTCTTTCTTTCTTTCTTTTGGTGCTTAATTGCACAGGTTTGTTTTTGATGAGGACTACAATCTGAGTGTTTTGCCTCCCTTACGCATGATATATATTTTTTATTAGACATATAAACAACACATGAAAGAATTTACATCACAAAGAAGGGAAAGTACAACCGGAGCGAGGGTGGGAGTCGAACCCACCGCCTCAAGTGTGCCAATATCAAGCGGTCACTCAGACCGCTCGGCCACTGAGGCCCCACGTGTTACAATTAAAGCGCACCATTTGAAAACATTTCTAGTCTGCTGCCAACGAAAATTCTAAAGGGCAAACTGCTCCTAACATTCTATATCTAGGCGTATCAATAACACTGGTAACAGGAAAAAAGATCCTCAGACGTTTTATCAAATTTAAGCAACCCCATTCAATATAATTAAGAAAATATTGAATAGCTGCGGGTTTAATTGAAATTTTACATCACAAAGAGACGGAAATAACACCCGGAGCGAAGGCGGAAATCTAACTTGATACCCAATTTATTGCACGCAGGCAGTTGTCGGCCACACAGCGCTCTTCCCCCTTTTCTGTTGGACAGCTAAGAATTTGAAATCACACTGAAAAAACACATCATGAATTCGACAGACAGTTATAAAATTTGCAAAATATAGACTCTTGAGTGCGTGAAACTCATCCTGCTACAATGACTGTCAATCCAAATCTACCTGTTTCTTCTGCATTTGACCTACTACAAGCTGCAAATTTCTATGTTTGTTGCGTGGCTTTGTTAACTTTATGTTTGACTTTGGACGAGCTAATTTATATTTGAACAGAAAATGGAGATTTTTTTAGATTGGCTCTACGCCAATGATCGCGTAACGCAAAACTGGTTTCATCTGAGCCCTATTTTAAAACACATGAAATACACAACCAGCTCAGTCATTCCAGTCGATGACTGCAGTTTCGTGCTTATTAGCACTCATCTGCCCGGCTTAGGAAGTGACTGAGCTGGAGGCGAAAAAACCTCTTAAGGAAGCCAAGAGTGCCAAATAAACTGGTAGCTAATATTGAATTAGCACTGACCAGACGAGTGACCGAAACAATGGTTCGGTTCAACTCGAAGATTGAAGGCAAGGCTGGTATATTCTGTAAGTTAAAGCCCTACAGCCAGAGCTAAAGCAGAAATACATGAAATACACCGCCAGCTCAGCCATTCCAGCCGAGGACTGCAGTTTCTATTTAGCTATTTTAAAAGATAAAATCGTAATGGAAAGTCTCAGTGGATTGGAAGTCAACAACAGTTGTTAAAGCTACTTTTAATTCTCATGTTTTCAAATACGTGTAACGTAACAAAAAATAGGAAAAAATACTTCTATCATAAAAATAATAAACTTAATACCCATTTTACTACATCGTAATATACTCCAGCCCCCCAAAAAAATTTATTCATGTTATTTTTCTTTGAAAGGGCTTAATAAACATTACTTTCTTTGAGATTTATAGAAAACGAGGAAAACTTTGAGTGGGAAAATACTTAAATTTAAAGTTAAAACGGAAAAAGCTTGCCTGAGCTCGTTATGCAAACATTTCTTCTTTTTAAATTCAAATTTTCTGATCTCTATTGCATTACATATTTTTCATTTACTTTCTTTTTCCGTATACATCACAATTCTGTAGCTGAATGAGACACTTCTCAACGCTACTACTACTTCCACTACTAGAAATATTTTCGTCACTAGATGGAATGAAGAACTTTCACTTTATTTGATTGTTGGCTGATAAGAAAATGCATCTCCTATTTCGCCCTTTTCAAATATTTCAAAGATGTTACACTGGTTGCAACGGAAATTACTTTAGGAACTGTTACGTATGTACTTGAGCTTTTTAGCTTTTGTCGATATTGCAAATCCGATTTATAGCTTTCAAGCAGAGATCATAACACTTTGCAACGCCTGCATATTCTTGTATATGAAACTTTAAATACTCACAGTGAAACTTAACTTCTCGTGTTCGAAAATCGACCTAATGTGAACTTCCTCTTGAATATATAATAGTTCCATAAACATATACAAATCAATTTTTTAAATTCAATAACTTACCAAAAGATAATCAGTCTTAAATATTGTTTAATAAAAAATAGTGCTTGTTTACAAAGCAGTATTTTTCTGTAATAGCAGTCGCCAGGAATGGAGGTGTTTTTTAAGTTTCATCAGTTGATTTCTATATTTTTAGGACTGAATCTGGAAAAAAACATATTTTTTCCCTCACAAACTTTTTTTTTAGCAATCACGAATGGCGTATTATCCTCACTTGACCAAAGTTGGTGTTGTTTTGATTTTTCAGATTGCCATGGCAACGAGAATAAGTTTAGCTCGCTGCTTCAATATTTATTAAGAGGACAAATTTTCGTCGCCATGGTAACAAATAGTTTGCGTTTATTCAAGGCTTAACTTTGGCAGATTTTTTTTTTTTTAAAGCGGGTGTTGTAAAATTACGTTTAAAAAATACATCAACGTAGATGGACTTAAAAGCAAAACTTCATCTAAATTCACAATTTCCAGATTGCCAATCACCATAATTTAAGATTGAAAAGAAATAAAAATACTATAAAAGTATACACTGCTATTTTTATCTTTATGATGAGTATACAGGTGCAAAATTTGCCACTATACCCAGATCTTCTTTCCGCAACCTAAGGGCCAATCCTTTTTTTTAGGGATATGACTTGTAGTAACTAATCTAGAAAATCACCAATCATGATATATGTACCTCCAAGTCAGACTGACGCAAGTTTAAAAATTGCGATTTTCCGTTTATTGGTGCATTATATGTAATCCTTTTCAGTTTTTTACCTGGGTTAAAAGAGCATGCATCCCATTCTTCACATGAGTTCTAAAAATGTTTTTCCTCTCTCCTGTAAAATTACCATTATATGACTTACGCCCTTCTGACTCTGAGGTAAGATACGACGAGTGCAAATTTCTTCTCAATTTCAATTCCAGTCTACTTGTAGAAACAAGAAACTCAATGAGTCGGGTCATTTCGCAATCCGTGATTGCGTAAAACATAATTTGAGTTCAAGACGTCAAAATTCAACTTTTTTTTCCGAAAAACGCAAATTTCAAACTTTTCAAAAAATGTGCGACTAAATATAGATTTTATCTTTTTTTTTCTCACATTTTATTCATTTTTTATCTTGTAACCTTACCTGAATGAAAGAGTGAGATATCTGAAGCGAAGAGTTTGGTCCCTGGAGAAAAGAGTTAGTATTATTTGTAAAGACATGACAAATAATAGACTACATTTATTTTCCATTCCATTTTTATTAATTAATAAAACCCTTTTTGCACATTTCAAGCATTTACAAGCCATTTCCCATATTCATCCTGCCTTTATAACGAAAATATGTAGTTTTATTCTCCGTGTTCACCCCCGCTCTATTTTGCTCCTTTTATTATCGTTTCATAAACGTTGTACAAAATCGTTGTTAACGTAGCGAAAACATTTTAAAACATTTAAGAAACGTTTAAATGTTATGTGTGCTACTAAGAATTATGTCTCTATGAAGTGCATTTCTTTCAATTCTTTAACAAATTCTCAAATGTTTTGCACGAAAAATATGTTTTTTCGCGAAAGATAACACGTTTTTCTATCTTCCTTTACATATATTTGCAATTAAAAATTACTAGAAATATTTTCTTCCGTTTATCATTTATTTTTAACAAACATAAATAAACAATTTCAAAAATAATCATAAAGAAACAGACTCTCCAGTTTAATTTTATTAAAGCATCCCGTGTTCATACTTTTGCATAAAATGTAAAAAAAAATCTAAGCTATTAAGTACAATAATTATAAAGCGCTCTTTGGTCTTTAATTTCATGGTTTGGTTTGGTTTGAGAAACTAATAATATTTTGCAGTTAGCATTGATGACTCTAAAGTAAAAGCAGCATAGAGAAAAAAAAAAGAAGAGCAATCCCAAGTGATAAATTTACACTCAAAATTTCTAGAATAGAATTCACATAGTCGATAGAATTAAGAACATGTTTCAGCTTGAAACTCTAAGCCCTTCCTTAAAAGTATATCATAAATCATACCCTCTTGCTCCCTTTCGAAAAGCAAATAATTTCTAGTTGTAAGTAAAATTACTATCATTGTAAACTCTACAGTCGTTGAAAAAAGTTTAATTTCAAATTTGGTTCTCATCTCCTTTTTCTCCAAGTTTATTTTAAAAAGTGACAAAACACGTAGCAACTAAAATGTATTTTGCCCCATACGGCTTTTTTTTAAACTTATTCTACTCTTATTACTCTCAATAATTATGTTGATGCTTATTTTCTTTTAAATTATATGTTTTAAGGTCATATTAAATCATTTTTCACAGAAGTTTCACTTATGATTTCCGAAATTTAGACTTGTTCAATTATTCAAAACGGCGAACTATTTATATAACATACCTATATCATAAATGTTCGCAATTTCCTTTCAGTTGTCATCACTGGATGATACGGATAATAAACTTATCAATATCCTGCCCTGAAATGATCAGTTTCAAGTTCAAACGCAAGGGGAAAATGGGTCAATGTATATCAATGTATCCCATGTGCGCGTAATAAACGATTAAAATCCAATTCAGATGAATTATCATAAATTCGTTTTCTGTAGTTGACATGGCTAACTTGGCAGCGTACGCAATAGTGTGATGAGACATTTTATAACCTTCACTATAAAACCAAGTAAGTTGTGCCTCATTCATAGAATATTTGGCTGTGTTTCGCACAACAATTTGGCTGAATAATAGTAGTTAAGTTCATCATTTCTTGTGCATAGTATTTTAGTTAAGAATTATTGTTCACACAACAATATCCTCATATAAATAATAGCCGATGGTCGAGTAACCCGCGTGTTTCAACAATGAAACTCGCGCCACGGCATGATAATTTGATAATATGTTTTGGTAATGTTTAACATGCAGGGAAAGGTTTGATCGTGACAAGGCTGAACTCGATCCCGTAACTTCGCAGCTTTACTGGTAAGAAAGATGTCACTTCAGGGGAATGAAGAAAAGAAAACAATTAACGCTATCTACTGGAGTTTAGGGTTAATCCACAGGTGTTAAGGTTAAAATTTCAACTATCAAAATATCACCAAACAGGCCATTGCTTCGTTCAAATGTAGAAGACTGGAAACAATTTTCACCCGTCATACCTTGACGAGCCACTTTCTAGTTCACAATAATTCTGACAATAATTGTAATATTGCTGTTCTTAAGACACAATTATGAGGTATTCGTAAATTTATTGAAAGGTTTTGTTAGTTAGAAAATATTTTTTCAAAAATAAAATGTTTTAAAAATATACTAAAAAAATGGCAAACAATTGTTTGTTGTAATTATTTTACATTTGGATAGTTTACTTCAAACATTGATTTATTTTCAGATTTCTGATCAAAGGTCGCTGTCAAAGAAAAGCTGATTTGCAAAGGTGTCTAAAGAGTATAACTTCAAACATTCAAGAAGTTATGGAAAGGAATATGGGCTACATAAAAGAAACTAAGGCTTTCAGTGTTCCTCAAAGGAATCTAGACAGGAGGTTTAAATTGAAAAAAAACACGATGGAAGAAACTATCTTCTAAAGCAGCTGCTGAAAAAATGCTAGGAAGACTCCTTTTTTTAGAAAGCCCAAGAGAAAGAAGTGGAGCAACTTCTGAATGATTATTATAATCCTACGCCTGCTTAAGATTAAAAGGTATCCGAAAGAAAACGGAGGAACCAGTAGCATAATCCTATGAAGAGCAAGAGATGGATAATGCTTGACTCTTTTGCAATGACCTACTTGAAGGTTCAATAGACAAAGAAGGATTTGAGTGATGGATTAATGTAACTGATGTCGACGTTGTGAGTACAAGCAGCCTGTTCGAGTTATAAAAAAAAAAAACTACGGAATTTTCATGGTTGACTTATGAAAATTAAATACAGTACGCTCTGAAAAGCAATTTAACTTATGCAAAATGGATGCAACGCGAGTTTTTGATGCAACGCGAGTTTTATCTCAGAGCTAACGCGAGCTCCTCGCCTTCAATACGAGATTTTTCACAAGCGAAGCGTGGGGCGTAAGCATCGGCTTCGTTATCGTCTACGAAATAATGATGCATCCGTGAATTAACTTTCAGTCCTTTAGCATCACTGAAGGCAGAAGTTCCCATACCGTGCCAGTCTGAACCTCACTTTGTTAGTGAGTATGAATAAGTAAAGCCCTAAATCGTAGAATGTAGCGACATGCCTGGCATCTTGGGCTTAAACAATGCTTTCTTCTATGCAGGGGCAGACTGGGTCCCTCAGGGGGGCGTCAACCTTGAGGGGGAAAAACGTGCCAAAAAAAAATGCAAAAATATATAATAATAGTAATAATAAATAAATTAAATAAATTTAAAAAAAAAGAAACGATGGTTCTCAGGTTTGCGAGTTTAAAGAAAAAGGAAAAAAAGGGGGAATTGCACAGATTTGTGGACACAAAGAAAAAAAATAGAAGGAACAAAAAAAAAAGGTGAAAAGGTGCAAAAAAATAATAATAAATAAAGGTGTTCAGACTTGAGGGCGCAATGGCGCACAGGTGGGCGCGCGTATCGGTCCGAAGGCCGATGGACCAGTCCGCCCCTGCTTCTATGCCTGCTATGGTGAAGTAGCGTATTTTGCTTCTTAATTGTGTATTAAAATGGTGTTAATAAGAAACCACAATCAAGAAGATAAACATGCTACTTCATCTCAGCAGCCATAGAAAAAAGCATCGTTTAGCTCCAAGATGGTGGACGTGTCGCTACTTACGCTACGATTCAAGGCTTTACGAGTAACTACACCATATTTCCCTCTCTTTTTTTTCTCTCTCTCTTTTTTACTTCCTTTTACAAAAAAGGAAGTATTGTATTCGCGAAAAAATTTTCACCCAAAAATTGGCCTTAATTTCCATTTTGCTCACCCCCAAATGAATGTTGAGTTTTTTTTTCTTTTTTACTCCACCACACGTGGATATGTGCCTAGGAACGTACAGACAGCCGAAATATCCATTTTGACGATCCCCGAGTTAATTACAACGAGTTTTCTCGTGACGCTGTATGTACGTATGTATGTGCGTATGTGTGTATGTATGTCGCATAACTCATGAACGGAATGTCCTAGAAAGTTGAAATTGGGTACGTGGACTCCTAGTGGGGTCTAGTTGTGCACCTTCCTTTTTGGTTGCATTCGGATGCTCCAAAAGGGATCTTTTGCCCCTCTTTGGGGGGAAATCATTGTTAATTTCGATGTAAACTCAAGTGGTGTTATAATTTGGCGGACACTTGGCGATATATCGCCAGTCTTTTAGTCGCCACTTGGCGACAAATTTGGCGGTTGGCCACTATTAGTGAGAGTATACTATTGAATCATAATAAAACTACCAATAATGAAAAAATTACTTTAAATCGGAGTAAAAGGAAGTCATGTGATGCACACATCAGCTCGTTATTTTAATTGTGAAGGATAATTTAATGTAATGGCTCCTACTCGTGCTATTTTATCTAAAGATGAAAAGAAAAATCAAGTTTATCGCAATTTTAGAACGATTTTATGCATCGTAACAGTATTTTCTTGTAAAAAACAGTTTTTTTTTAAATACAGCATTAATTTAGTTCTTTATATGGTGGGAAACGGTAATTAATGTTAACAGTTAGGATTTTTTTCCAAAGGGGGGGGACTAATAGTGTATGTTTATCAAAAAGTCGTTTATGTACACTTTTTTTAAACACGAAATTTATACTTACGTGAGGTAGTCAAGATTCCATTGTACAAGGTCGCAGGTAGTTATTACCTGTATAAAACAAAAGTTAGCAGGTAACTTGTTCTTTCATTTTGCCCTTTTCGTTTACAAAGAAGATTCTTCGATTAATTAAGTCTTAAATGTTTGGTGTTATTCTAACCCGTATTCCAAAACAAAGACTTGTTCTTTTCATTTCTGAATTTTTTTTTTTCTTTTTAAACTATCAACCTTATGTTCTGTTGTCTACAGTTGAGGTAAAGCTAACTAGGCAGCATTGTGAAGGCTACAAACATCTTGTTGTCGTGTCTAATGACGTGCAGCAGAGTGCGAAAGGTTTAGATGCCTCTAAAAGTTTTGATAACAAGATCTGCTAATTCTGAAGCCCGATGGCTGTACAGGATTTCAATTGGTGGTGCTTCAAGTTGAAGGAGGGAGCGAATAATGGATTAACAATTAAAAACATGATCCGGGGTGAGTTGTAAATGGGGATAGTGCTTGCAAGGTGGGATAGGATTTCTTATTAGTTGGTAATATCTTCATGTCCTTGAAATGTCCAGTGCGTTGCCTAGCTATTGTAGAAGAGAGGTTTCTTGGGCAGTGAAGGTCGGGGATTGTTGCCTTGCTGAAAAGCTGATCGTAGATCCTTCGCCTGGCAGCAGCATTCACGTCTGTGAAGTATACACATCTTAATTACATCAATACGTCCGCTTCCAGGTTAGTTTCGCCCATCCTACACGATGTGTTCAAAAATAAAAGATGTTGACTTTCTTCCTTATTTGTTTTTATTTTTACTGATTTGGAAATATTAGGCCCACAGCTTTTCGTTGGAGCTTGAATGACAGAGCTGTAATGCTGTAATTGCCTACCACTAGACGTCTCTGCTTGTCATCGTGTGCATCCCACTTGTTATTTATCATTCAGTTAGTCAAAATGGAGCACAAAAGAGAAAAGTTTCAGCACTTCACGTCCCCCAACTAGGTCACAAGACCTAATACCATGTGATTTTCTCCTTGGAAGTGCATGTAATGCAAGGGATACTGTACTTACATCCATCTTACCTGCTAATCTTGTAGAACTGAAAAATTGGATAGCTGCAGTAATTTTTTCTGTGACTGCGTACCTGTTACAACGTATGTGGCAACAGTTTGAGTTAGTTGAATTGTAATATCTTTCAAGCGTCGAGACGGGGGTACATAGAATGATTTAAGTACGAAAAAAATCGTTTTTGTATTTTTTTTACTGGTAGAAATATGCACGTTTGAAACCCCTCTATTCTTTTTGAATCACCCTGTATATATATATATATATATATATATATATATATATATATATATATATATATATATATATATATATATATATATATATATATATATATATATATATATATTAGTGATGTACCGATTATCCGTGGGAAAATAAAAATCTGCATCCGTATCCATTTCATATTTGGCGGATCTTAAACGAATCTACTACAGTCTTGGTTTTTATTACGTATTTGAAATTCTACATGTATGGATAAAACTATAAAATTAGTTTTTGCATCTCATAAAAACTGTAAGATATGATTTCAGCTATTTAATAGTGAATTTATTGGTTTGAGGTTTGTATTTTTCCTCATCTTCGTTTTTGTAGGCATTCGTTTAAAACGTAAAAACTAAATTCTCTATTTTCTGTTTGTAAAGATGTTCCCAGCTGTGTGATTTCGTCAGTATAGGGGAGAGTCGGGAGGAACGGGTCAGCGCTGCATATATGCCGAAATAAAACGCAAAAAAAAAAAATATTTCTAGTTTGTCTTGTGGGTAAAGTAGCTTTAGGCTTGCTGCTACAGCTTCTGAACACGTTAGAAATAATTCTTCATATTTTATTTCGGCATAAATGCAGTGCTGTTACCTTCCTTCCGCTGTCCCATTCCTCCCACAATCCTATTGACTCTCCCTTAGGCCTGGACTCCACATGCGCGGAAAACCGACTGAAACCGAATGCGGAATCGGAAAAACAGGTTTTTTTCCGTTTCTGCCCGACGGAAACGCGACTGAATCGAGAGTAGAAAAATTTCAACTTTTCTGCTTCCGCCAGCGGATTCCGCATTCTAACAGCCAATAGGAGCTCGACTTCAGATTGTAAACATTAGCAATGGCGGCCACCGAAGTTGAACGTATGCTGTATCGCTGTATCATCAATTTTTTTTAATGGAAGAATTAAAGAAATATTTTTGCTGTTATTAACAACGAGAAGAAAGTAGCGATAAGATGCGCCATGCTTGGGACAAAATGTGGCATTTGCGGTAAGTGGAATTTTTGTTGAACACTTATCATAAATTTGTAATGTAATGAATGTGTGCATAGTTTCATTTAATTGTATTAAATATTCACTTTTCTCAGCTCCAGAAGTACAGAAAAAGGAGGTGAAGAGAAAAAAACAATAGATGGAAACTTTATCATATGAATTGGTGGATGATGAATTTAATACTGGACTGGACTTATACTTCCACGAACTTACAAGGTTAGTTCTTTCATTTTGGATTTTGAAGAATCCTACCCTCCTTTTTGCTTAATACATGTATTGATAGCCGTTTATTTGATCATTCTTTTTGTTTATTTGAGTTTTAAATCATGTAATGACGCCATACTTTTGATATTTTACCTTTTTGAAAAGTTAATCTTCTGTACCCGATCACCGTAATGTAGTACAATATTGCTGACCTTCTAAATGTTGCGTTAGGTAGGTCATACTTTGTTATGGTGTATTTTGTTAACATATTGATAAAGCCAGAGAATAACAAACTTTTCCTTACTTTTTCTTCTGAAGGAGTATAATTTTCTCACCACTCTGAAATCATTAATTATTGTGTTGCATTACAATATGTATATTTGTGTATACAGAGTTTGACAGATAAAACATATTTGCTAATTTGCATGATTTTGTAGTAAAAACTTGGAAAGTGTGTAGTTATAAGGTTTTCATTAAATATTTGCTTATTGAAAAATGCACAAAAAGTGAAACTTTTAGATCTAGAAAAAAAATTGTACGTACTAGGCGCTCTATTTCTCAGTTTATGGTAAAGTTCAGTGGCACTCTGATAGATTTTGTTTTTAGGAAGTTTGACAAGGTTTGTTTAGTCACTTGTGCGATAAATCCTGGGTGATACCCAGTGGTGTTCCCATAGGGTACAAGGGCACCCATATAGGGGGCTACGGGGGAGCTCAAGTCCCCCCAACCTTTGAAATTAGAACTTCCTTGCTTTTAGTACTTTTTTCTTTGCAAAAATGTGGAAACGTTTCTTCTCCAGCCATTAATGAATAAGTTATTAAAAACGTAAAATTTTAATAACTCTAACCTGCACCAAAATCAGTTTCTATGGGGAAAATATCCTGCTAAACCATGGAGAAAATATCTGAGCCCCCCCCCCTTGCAATTTTGCATATGGGCACCCTTGATTGGGTATACTCTATATATGCCGTATACTCTCAAATATTTTTTTACAAAAATAGTGTATACCCTCAAATGTCAAAATTTTTCACATTATGACTCATTATGTATATGATCATGTACATTTATTGTGCGTAATGGATTACTGAGAGTATACCCTCAGGAAAATTGATGGGAAAATCACTGGTGATACCAGTGCCCAGGATTTGTCATATTCCTGAATGAGGTTATTTAATAGAGATGTACCGAGCACTCGGTAACTACTCGGTACTCGGCCAATTTGGCGAGTCCTCGGTACTCGGCCAAATTTTGATCAGGTACTCGGCCAAATTTTGATCAGGTACTCGGCCAACACCAAGTAGTTGTAAAAAATTTAATATTGTTCAAAGCAGATTTTACAATTAATAAAAAAGTGCAAGCATATAATATACTGCACTCATTTACAAGTAAAATTCAAATTTTGAGAATAATGAAGTTTGTTATGCTTCAATGGAGTAAATCTTATATTTTAATGTCCCAAAGTTGATGAAACTTATTTATTAAAAATGAGGCAAAAAAGGTAAGTACAGAAAATATGAAATGTTTATTATATTAAATGGATTTTTGCCACTTTCAAAATTATTTATAAGAAGCATAAAAATACCTTTTCTTAAAAAATAAAACAACGTTAAAAGCACAAATATGCCAGAACACTGCAGACACGTGTTTTGGCATTACAAGGAATGCTTTTTTCAATGCACAAAATATGAGCTTACAGATTTAAAGACATCTGACAAATATCTGATTTTTTTACATTCATTAGCTCACATTTTATGCACCGAAAAAGATGTTCCTTGTAATACGGAAACACGTGTCTGCAGTGCTCTTGCACATTTGTGCTTTTAACGTTGTTTCATTTGCTTTTAAAAATTATTTAAGTTTGCCGGACTAGAAGCATAGATTGATATGATTTGTTTTAAATTCCAACTTGATTAATCCTTTTATGTATTTGTTTATTTTTACTTTAAAAAATAACTTATTTGTAAAATTATTGACTTAAACAAAATCTTTTAAATAATGCATAGTTAAATTTCAGCTGGAATTTTGTTTTAAAAACTATTATTTGGATATGGAGGTCTATACTACTATTCCAATGAGTTCATAATTTGTTACGTGTGTGTCGGTGGTATTTCTTGAAACATAATTGGAACTCGGTACTCGACTACTTGGCCAAAGTGCTACTCGGTACGTCTCTATTATTTAAAGGATGTTTCTTTCTTGTTAGTATTGTGTATATGTAACTTACATGTGATTGCTTCATTGACAAATATGATATTGTTTACCCTTCGTGCCACCGTTCTCATCTGCCTATAAATACTCAGGATCACGGAAAACCAAGGCAGGATCCTAGTTTGACCATCCCCAACTCCTTGTAATTAACCACGCTACCATGATTCTAAGCCGGGTCACTAGCTTCCGACTGGGTTGAGATGACCTCTTGTCGGCCCTGTGAATACCTTACATTTTGTCCATCATAGATGTTCTTCTTTTTTGAACAGTTACAAATTGCTTATTAAGCTCCCTTGACTGAGGTTGATGTTCCACTGATTTTTCAGATTATCATGACAGCGACAATAAGTCTAGCTCGTTTCATATTTTAATAGGTAGACAAATTTTTGTCGCCACAATTTGTCATCACAAATTGTTTGCATTCATACAAAGCTAAACTTAAGATTTTTGGACCTGAGCCTCTACATACTCAAGCGGGAACAAACCTGGGTGGTGAGTTCTATATGCCCTACACACGCACACATTCACGTTTGCACACATTCGCGTTTGCACACATACACGTCTGTACACATACACGTCTGCACACATACACGTCTGCACACATACACGTCTGCACACATACACGTCTACACACACACATGTCTACACACACACGTCTATCCTCACATGTCTATCCTCACACGTCTACACTCACACACATCTACACTCACACATGTCTACACACACACACGCGTCTATACACACACACACTCGTGATTGCGAAAAACATTATTTGAATTCAAGATGTCAAAAATTAAGTGTGCCTTCGTTTTTTTCCCCTGCCCTCAAACCTGTGCACCTTTGTTTTATTTATTTATTTATTTTTTGGCGCCTTTTTGGTAGTCAACTTTCGTGCCTTCTTGGTAGACCCAGCATATGCGTGTCACGGGGGGTATCAGGGGTACCGTGGTACCCACATTAGCACATAAAAATGAAAGTTAATACAAAAGTGGCTAAAATTTTATAGTTGTAGGTTCATTAATTTCTTACCTCATATGCTTTAAAAATGCTTTTTTACTCAAAATATTTTAAATTTTTCCTCAAGCAAACAAGTATGGGAGCCTTTCCAAATGCAGTTTCAACTTCTTGGTACAGTGGTACCCCCATTTCTGAAGCCCTCCGCACACCTATGAGACCCAGTCTGCCCCTACTCCTGAGTTCGTGCTCATTTTTGAAAGCTCGAGCCCGGTTCATATTTCTCATATCAGAATTCGAGCCCGAGGAAAACTTCTTGGATCAAAAACTTAACCCGCAGTGCCCAACATGATTGAATGAAATGTTAGTCTCAGCTATTATTTTAGATCAACAAAATATGGGTACTTAGATTGCAGCTGCCCAGTTGGTTTGAATTTTTTGTTTTTTATTTTGATTTTTTAAACTTTTAATGAAGAATATTTTTAAAAAAATTTCTTGAAATGCTCCACTTCAGATGCATTATTATGTTATACTTTGTAATAGTAATCCAAAACACATCCAAAACATCCTTATTGCCTACAGCCTCTTAAGTTAGGCAAAAGCTTCATATAAGTATCTTTCTCAATCCACCATTGTTCAAACCAGGTATTAATGGCAAGCAGCCAGCCACTTAAGTCTCCTTTTGGTAGACCTTTGGTACTCCTACAAGTTGAAAAAACAAGAACTCTCATCAACATAGGGTTTCCAGAAGGTAATGATTGAAGAGTTTGACGTCCGTGTTCACTAATGGTGACTGGGGCACATTTAATGTGTTCGTAATCAATGTCCCCCAAGTTTCTATTTGAAATCCTTTTCTCTGGGCCTGCTGGATCAGGGGTTGCTCGGCTCCTGCTCTGGATAAAAAATCAGAGCTCTCTTCAGAACCCTATCCTACTGGTTAACTGTTTTTCTTTGGATTGTTTGGAAAATCTGAATAGCCTATATTATTATTAGAAAATAATTCGAAACTTGAATATAAAGTGTGTAGTGCCTCAAAGCAGTCCATGATGAATATTTTGAGTACAAAATAGATGAAGTGATTGGCAGAGTTATATATAAGTATTAATTAATAAATCATTAAAGAGAACTAGATCATTAAAGGGAAATAGTTTAACTGAACATTTTCTATATTAGATCTCTTATTAATGTTTGTATGTGACACCCTCCAAAAAGATTTTTGCTTTGGCAAAACTATCTTTCAAAGAAATGATTGTTCAAATCAAGAAGTATTAAAAACTATCTGCTTTGATCAACAAAGCGACTAAACCTAAATTACACGACAAAAATGAGCTTTGTAACCAATTATTGAAAACTTATTAGTAAGTATATTAAGTATATTCTTATAGTTTGTTCAGTTGAATCAAATTTCAAACATTATACAAATAATCTGAAAACTAACCCTCTATTAAAGATTAGATTCAAGTGAGAATTTTAGCTTTTTTCAACATCCCTTGAACTGCAATGATTGTCTCTACTGCTCACTACTCAGTTATATACTTATGTGTTGTGCTGCATATTAGTTTCTTTCTTTCTTTTTTTTTTTAATTATTATCACTATGAAGACCCCAGCCCTATTCAATAATCACCTCAGATTAAAAACAGAAGGGTGTTCCTGAGAAAGTGTGAGGCCTCAAAAAAGAGAAGACTAACTTTGGCCTTTATGAATGACCACCTCCATAATAAAAGCATAGCTCTGATAAGGATAAACCCTTATAAACTGGTTGTGCATCTGTGTATACATATGTTGTTGTACCTTTGCTTTGAAGCTAGGAAAGAGTTTACCCCTAAAGAAAATTTTCTGTCTGTACCATTGACCCTGTCAAGGATCTACATCAGGCTCTACTGCTGCAGTTACCTGATTTGTGTGTAAACAAATTTATTTTATATTTCAGATCCAGTAAACACATTAAAAGAAGGATTGGAGGATTAATGCTGATGCAGGAATGACTTAAGTAGAACTGCCATTTTGCTGTCAAGAAAGCAAAGGAGAATTTTTAGTTAAAGATGATCCCATTTCAAAAAATTTCTAGTTAAATGTAAATTCCTTTCAGGGAGAAAAAAATTATAGAAGCGATGTCTGACATTGAACTTTTAATACAGCAGAATAAATTGAGTTAAAATATGTAAATAAATGGAACTTTTTAAATAAAAAAAAATATTTATTTGTGTGTTATTTTGATTCACTGATGTTTGAAATAGTAGTGAGCTTTGTAAAAATGCAAGCTTTGAATGATTAAAATGCTTTTGATTAAAATTAAAAATATTTAAATAAATTAAACATAATGAGATTCTGTGAACAATGAAAATTAAGAACAATATATTAAAATTTATAACACAAAATATTTTAGGCCAGTAATGATTATATAATAAGGTTGTGGGTGAAATGGTATGAAATGAAAAAAAATAAAACTTTTTGGGGTGTAAAATTAAGATTTAATAAATATGTTCGTTCTCAGTTTGATTTTATGAGTTTTACTAACAAATTTCTTAGAACATTTAATTCGAATAAAATGTTAACAAAACATTCTATAAAACCAGCAAAATGCTAGTATCTTTGGTTACTAGGTTTTGGCTTAACATCAATGAAATATGAATGGATAATATCAACAGTTGAGGTGTAATTTGCTATTCAACCTACTGTGGTTTTCCTGAAAATCTAGGCATCATATTTTTTTTAAACTTTAGTTGGTTACGTTACATTCTTATATATTATTTATATAAATCGCTCCCTCCCCCTCTTCAGGCACATAAACTTCTTTAGGAATATAAAACACCAAAATTTTACTATTTTTGGCTGATTCTAATAGTTAAAATTCCAAATTGCTCTCTTAGAAAAACAATAGTTTTCCTTAATGAAATATTAAATCAAATTTAAAATATTGAAATATGAATGAATAATTGAAATTATTATTGTTTCATTATCCAAAAAGGGGAAGAAATAATATACGTCGTATGTAATCTAAATTTTTCATGATCTTCAATTTTTCTTACCCACACTGAATGGTTTTGTTTCGAGTTTTATTCAGTAAATATTTATTCATTCACTTTTTTTTTTTTTTTTTGTGTTTTTTTTTTTTTTTTTTTTTGGCTCCAGCAATGTCAAATTCACGAAATCTAAGCTCATCATAAAAACATCTACAGTGGATCGTTCATGAATGGGTAGAATTCACCTTCAGCTCTTTTATCAAAGTAGCTTGAAAGCCTAGTTTTTTTCCCGTTCTTGCAGTATCTTCCTCAGCTGCCTAGAATGCTTTTTTTATTTTTTTTTCCCCTTTTTCATTCTATTTTAATTATTTATTTTTCAATTGCAGCGGTCAAATTTAAAAAATGTAATTCGGCACGGCAATCTCTTCATCTTGATCATCCATTTTTTCCGCTGATACCAAAACAAAAAGCTGAGCGTCCAGAAGCCACCTGCAGATGGCGCTCTGGAATTCCGCTCTAGAATTCCGCGTTGTCTTTTCTGCTCTCAAAACCACCCGTTGCGCGGAAATACGACTGAATCGGAAATTCCGTTTATGCCGACGCTTTCGGTTTTCCGCGCATGTGGAGCCCAGGCCTTACTCTTCTTAGAACCTCACTTGCGAATAAATCATATTCATGTTGCTTTCGTGAAAATGAGGTTTTTCAAACACGTTGCGCATTTATTCTAACGGGAATACCTTCCGTCTCAAATTTTTCCCCAGGACCGGGACTAAATTGGGTAAAACAGTTAAGGTCCGTATCCACATTTACGTCTTACACGAATCATTTGCATCCGCGGATATACATAATTAACGATCCAGCACATCACTAATATATATATATATATATATATATATAAAGTAAAGTAACAGGATAAAATTGATGCCAGTACAAGAAAATTCTTTTTTAAAAGTAAATATAGTTTTGGAATTAAATATCTTATTTTCCAATAGTTCTGATTCTACACGCTTTATTTAAATATTTAAACTGAGTAAAATATATACTTCGCACTGCTTTTACTACTTCCGGAAGAAAAGGAACAAATAAGTTCTTTGAGATAAAATCACTTCGAGAGATCAATGAGTAGCGTCGTTATTAAATTTTGAAGGAACGTGCCGAAGAAATTGAAAATGAAGGAATCGAACGTGACGAGAATATATAATTACGTCGAGAAAATGTTAAAATAAGTTGGATCATATTACAAAGGTCACAGACGTTTGTATAGCAGCTATAAGTTATTTTTCAATTCAGACGGCTATCAAATATATATTGGTATTATGAGCATTATCCATGAAGACGCTTAGTAATCAAATGAGATGTGGTTTTTACCAAAAGTAATGGAAGAAAGCAGTGTTTGGTGTTACCTAGAGAGGTATTGATTCTTAGGAATTAGTTATAAAGAAATTTTTATTTTTCCTCTTCAAAAAAAAAATCCTGCATGGAATTTTACTACCGCATAAAACATTAATATAAAACGGAAATAGCGTGTCCAAAAACTTATCAATTATTTTGAGACTAACCAGAAAAATTGCTAACCGTACATGTAAAATTTTGAGGCTAACCGTTTTCGGGCTAACCATAACGTTGGGGCTAACCGTAACACTGAAGCTAACCATAAACCACAAGTTTGTGGCTAACCGTAACACTAAGGCTAGTCATAAATCCGTAAGTTTAGGGCTAACCGTAATCCTACTTCCTCCCTTGTCACAAAGTATCACACTTCGCCGTACTCAATTCCCTCCTCTTCTCACAAGTCACATTTCATTTTCCAAACTTATGACTATGAAAAGATTTTAGGCCTACTGCACATGAGGCAACTTAGTTAAATGAACTACCGAAAAAGTTGCCTGTCAACTAGTTGACAGGCGTTATGTCCTTATCTTTACATAAGGCAACTTAGAAACAGCTTTTGTTCCAATAAGCTGAATTTATTCGAGCAGCTGCTCCACAATGCTGTTAAAACTGAACCGAGTTGACTCAACTAGTTAACTCGTGTGTAGAGAGAAGGCTTGGCAAGCTTCATTGAGTTGAATCAATAAAAAAAGTTCAACCAACTCATCAAGATGAGAATAGTACCCTCTCATGTGCTTGATGGGTTGATTGTCGTGAGAAGGATGTCTGGCGATTCCTTCACTATTCCATCAGGTTAAACCTCCTGATAACTGCCTGTACGAAAGTTGATTAGACTAAGTTGCCTCGTGTGTAGGAGGCCTAATTTTGACTAGAATGTGTGACGTCATGCCTCTTGATTTACCAATCCCTTGTCACTAACTGCCCTAATTTCACGACAAAGGAAAGGTGCAAATGAAGCACCTAAAATAATTTTAATTGTTCTAGAGACCTTGAAAACAATAAAATAAGTCTTTGTAACTCATAAGCAAAGTGTATTTTAATTTCATTTCTTATCAAGTGTATGAATTATGAATGGTCCAAATGGGCAGTATGTTACTCTCCTGTTACCTATTTTGTAAATATGCATAGAATTTCTTTTAAAGATTTTTCTTTCCATTGATCATTTTATACTGAATTTATTGCTGTATTTGTCGGTGGGTTGGGGGCAGGAGCAGATACAGGGGGGGTCATGACATCCCCCCCCCCAAACCGCCGACACTATTATGCATCCACAATTTATGAATAAAATGTAAACGATTGCAGTGATCTTTTCAATTCATTTAAAAAAAATTAAATTAAACGTTTGAAATACTACATTATTTCATTGTTTATGAAATTAATTAGTAACGTTTTTGTCCAATTAAGTGCGTTATTCCTGGCCGATTTGGGGACTTTTATTGACACCAGTTTCAGAAATTTTTCACAACCAAAACCGCAAGTTCGCTCGTAGAGGAATGTGGGGGTCACTCATCAGCGTGCCCCCCCCCCCGAACAAAAAAATAGTAGTGTGTATCCACCCATGATTAAGAGATGATCAAAAACTAACTGTACTGAAAGTCAATGTGAGCAAGTGACAATGCATTATCTTTTTTCCTCCCTCATTCTTTCTCTCTGTCGATGGTTGTCATTGATTTGTCGACCCAAACGCAATTTTCACTGTGTTTTTTCAAAATTTGCAAAAGAGTATGTAAGTTTAAAAAAGGTATTAATTTGCCTATTCCTAACAGTTTTGTTTTTCCTATTATTCCTCAAAATTCTTCAAAATGCAGAATTTTATCCATATTTTTCAAAACTTCCTTCCGGGGAAGGACCACGCGGATCCCTAAAATTGGAGGCATTCAATGCCCCAATTAAAGAGGAGGTCTGTATCACTCTCTTGATACCATTCCCCCTCGTATAGTCAATTCAAAAAGGACAGCAGGAACCACATTAAAAAACAAACAGAAAAGTAAAGCTTGGTTTATGTATTAAAGAAATATAATCATTGTGAAAAAAAAGGAAAAACGCTTACAAAATGGCCTTTTTCGCCACCGATAGAAAAAAGTTGTCCGTATCACAAAAAGGACCCCATACCTGAAATAGCTTAGGGCCTGTTTAAGTCTAAATCCGGCCCTAGATGGAGTAATTCAGTTTTTTTTTTTTCTTTTTTTTTTCAAGACGTGAAATTGTTTGGTCTAGTTTCTTTTGCATCTTATTATCCACGATGCCGAATGTTTATTGAAAATACAAAGAAAAAGGTACGATTGACTAAATTTTTGAATCTTTTTTTTTTTTTTTTTTCCAGTTTTCATTGGCGGGGGTGAAACCAGGGCTGCGGAGTCCAAGGAAAATGGCCGACTCCGACTCCTGGATTTTGAAACTTCCGACTCTGGCTCCGGAATTTTTATTTATTTGTTTATTTATTTTGAATTTTCCCCCCTCATGGGAAGAGAGAAAACCCCTAAACAAAGATTGAAACACTAATGACTTTTTATGAAAATTTCGCGCCGTATTTTATTGTAAACCTAAGATGCGTACAACGTTCGAAATGCAAATTTGAATTTTTCAATACTTGTGATTTTTAGAACAAAATTACTTAAAAATTCCATTCTTTTAAAAACCGAAAAGGATTAATTTGCTCCCATTTTAATGAGAAACCAATAGATGTTGATCAAATCGTGTGCTTTCAATTTTTGAACGCTGTAACTTGAGAGGAAAAATAAAATTCCTTGTTAAGCCAAAAAACCTTTCTTGAAAGGGATCGGTCCTACCTGGCTGACACCCATCTGATAGGTGATTTCCCAAGTTTATTTCAAAGTTTATAAAAAATATGAATACTTTATTTTGAAAATTTTCCCGAATAAATTTTAAATCATATTTCATCTATAAAATTTAAACGAAAATAGGGCACTATATTGCAGGGAGAGGCCGGGTACATGTTCGTCTGGAGCAAATTTTGCACAAAATGCTGTGGTATACAGCTTATTACGAATAACTTTTACTATACCTATTTTTTTCTTCGTTCAATTTTTAATTTTAATTTTAATGGCTACTTCAGAAGTAACCATAATATGAGGATTAACTGCAATTATTGAGTGTTGTAACCAATAAATCATATCCTTTTTTTTATTTCATACTTTTTAGTAACTAAGCTTATACTGGATATAGTCTTTAGATTTAAAAACCAAATAGATTTCACCGGATCTTTTGGATTCGTGCTTTCGCACCATTTTTTATTTGAATTCACCGAACACCTTCAGAAGTTTCTTCCCGAGCTACAGGTCCCGACTTGCTCCAGATACATTCCTTTTACTATTTTATAACTGAGATTGAAGAAAAAATAAATTATTATTTTATTTGGAAGTGATTAATTAGAAAATGTTTGGCAAGAAAACCGTTAGCTAACAGTTGCTATTAGTTAAGGAAAATTATAAAACCAGCAAACTAAGGGACAATGTAGGTAGCTATTACAGAAAGTAAGATAAACAATCAAGCGAGCTGGTTGCTTCTGACAGTTATTTTCTTATTAGTACGTCCCCTATACGTGTATTGGATTAAATTAGGTAGTTAGTTTTTCAAAAAGTGTAAAGAGAGTCAGTGAAAATTGAAGAAAAAAATAGCCCGGAGTTGGAGTCGCCAAATTTTCTAAGACTCTGACTCCTTTATCCCGAAGTTAATCCAACTCCGACTCCACAGCCCTGGGTGAAATACGCTTGTAGATACGATAAAAATAAAACCTACCGGTTAGCGTCTCATAATTATAGGGTTCTTTTGAACGGTCATAATTATAGGGTTCTCTGGTCGACGAAATAGATTTAGAAATGTTTACTGGTTTGTGGATCAAAAAAAGGAGGGAGGGGACTAGCCCAGTGGTGGATGATTGTTTGGCCTTGGGATGTTTCAGAACAATGACAGAAGAACATTACTAGTTATTCTCCACCCACATTATCCTGTTCTCTAGTTTCAAGAAATCAAATCATTCTAATCACGTTATTTTATTGTTTATCAAAAAGAAGTGTCGAAGGCTTTTCCAGGAATCATAAAAATAAAAGAAAGTGGAGAGAAATTGCTTTTTATTCAGAGGTTAATCAACTTTGAACATTAATACCTGCGCAACTATTGAAGCTGCAGCAAAAAGAAAAATACCTTGTCGAAAGTAATTTTTTGGTCTGTGATTTAGTTACCGTTGATTTTTGTTGTTCAAAACTTGGTAGTAGCGACTATGCGTAAAAGCGATGAAATCAGAAGAAAGTTTTGTGATGGTTACAATATACTTGTTCATTTATTTGTTTTACATCTATACCATTCAACGCCTCCTTTCATTTTTGAACCAAAATTTAATACAAAATTTAATCATTCACAAGAAATAAATATTGAAATTACTCAAAAAAATTTCATCTTCCATTCAAAACAAAAACGTTTAAGCCATGGAACAGTTGAGGAAGTGAGAAGAAAAAGGGCCAAAATTAAAAACTTTGAGATATCCAGTAGAGTAGCCGCCACTAATAAAATCACTGGATTAAAGAATCGACCGATTTTCAAAATCATATCTAGAAAAACAGAAACATTGCAATACGAAAACATGTTAAAACTAACCGTTAATAAAATCAATATCGCCGTTTTATAAAATCAAACGTTTGACATCATGTGTAAAAAATTTATATTGAAGCATCAAGAGGTGAAAGAATCAGTATGAGAAGATGAAGAAATCTTAGTGCCAAATTTGCCCTCTTTAGTAGATGACAGAAATGTGCTTCATGTTATACGATGCACTATAGAGCAAAGAGGAAAATATAATGTTAAAAATTATAAAACATTTTGTTAACTTTCAAATGATATTGAATCTTAACTCTCCAATTTTGTTGATCAAACAACAATAAGCTAATATTTTAAGAGCATAGTAAAAAATATTTAACAAAAAATAGACCCAGTGAATGAACACCTCGAACCAGTAAATGAGCACAAATTGGTCCAGTGAATGAACATGATAAATTTTGATTCAAAAAGAAACTAAGTTTCTTTGAGATCTATCTATCTATCCATTTATATAACTATCTATATCTATCTATCTATCTATATTTATCTTTTTATACCTCTATCCCAATATATCATTCTATCTATTTTTCTATCTACACATCTATCGGTCTATCTCTGTCTATTTACCTATTTATCAATGTACTTATCTATATATATATCTACTTATCTATCTATCTATATACTTATCTATCTAGCTATCTCTATGTCTATTTACCTATTTATCAATGTACTTATCTATTTTTCTATCTATCTATCTACTTATCTATCCATCTATATATCTATCTATCTACTTATCTACTTATCTATCTATCTATGTATGTATCTATATATCTATCTATCAACTTATTTATCTACTTACCTGCTTATCTATCTATATATTTACTTATCTGTCCACTTATCTACTTATCCATATATATGTACTTATCTATTTATCTACTTATCTCTATCTACCTAACTATCTACTTATTTATATGTCTGTACATCTAAATATCTACCAATCTATTATCCTAATCAGTCTATTTATCAATTTACCTGCTTTTTTACCTGTCTATCTATTTACCTATCCATCTAAATATCCCCTTATCAATATATCTACCTATCTATATCTATCGGTCTATCTACCTGTCTATATATCTATTATCTACCTAGCTATCTATCTCTATATTAGTCTCTCTATCTACCTATCGATCCTAATATATATATATATATATATATATATATATATATATATATATATATATATATATATATATATATATATATATATATATATATATATATATATATATATATATATATATATATATATATATATTAGGGTGTCCCAAAAAAATGAAAGTCGTTTTTTTCAAACGCATACCCTCTTATTTTTTTCCTTTTATATCAAAACCGCTGTAAAAAAAGTTTCATGCAATTTGAAGCACGGTAACTGGTGCCGACTTGCGCCTAAACGTGTAAATAGCACGTGTATTCATAAGCAAGCGACTGCTGGCGACGCAATACTTTGCGAAGCTCAAAGCGGCAGTAAATAGCGTACAGAAAACAAATGAAAACAGAAAAACATATGTTGGGGGGGGGGGGCTTATCCTTGGCAATTTGCAAACCGTCAAATGTGTCAGTACGAATATATTCCGGTCAGCGCGCGCAGTAGAGTCCTTTCATAGGAAACGAAACATGGCAGTGGAACTGCAAAGTTCGAAAAAAGATATATTTAATAGGAGTCGCGTAAAACACCCAAATTACGGGCATGAAACTTTCCTCTAATGGACAAGTTCTGTCTGTTTTGTTTTATGACATTCGAGAAGTAAATCCATCAGTGAAAGTGCAAATCTCGCTATTCGGAATGCATCATCTTTTGGGAAAAGGCACGCATTCCCACCAAATCGTTGCCAAATTGAGTGAATAAACTGAAAAACCAGCATCAAACTTGGAGAGACTTACAAAAAAATGCAAAGAAACTGCAAGAAGTATTCAGACAGCGTCAATAAGTATTTGAGAGAAATTTAAACAATTTATTCAATATTGCACATGCTGATGCACTTCGGTTAATCAAAATAGACGAAGATGGGATTTTCTTGCAACTCCAAAGAGAGTACGGCCGACGTGGTCACTTTAGGTGGAGCGGATAAAAAAACTGGCTGACAAAGAGGAAAGGGTTCGACTTTGAGCAGTCAAAGAAGAAAACAGGCGCATTAAATACGATTCCGCTTCAACATCCACGGAATTGTATGAACCTGTACAAGAAGATTCTTCTTTGAGCTCTAGTGAAAATATTAATTCAGAAGATTTCCCTGAAACATATAAATCAGTTCCTGGAACAAGTATATTAGAACCTGGAGCAAGTATATGAGAACCTGGAACAAGTAGTATCAAAACCTGAAAGAAGTAAATATGTAATGAGGAGCGATTTTATTACTCCAAAGTCAGTTGCTTCATTGGACAGGTGTCCAAGTATACGAGATTATGTGTTTATTCTTGAAGCTACTATTGACGTACTTGGGTGTAACATTGATGAATTTTCCATAGGTAAATCTTCAATTCAAAGAATTCGAACCAAAAAGCGGAAGGATCACGAGGAAAGAATAAAAATTGGTTTTCAGTACGAGGTACCGTAGTGAATTTACCTTGGAATATGTAACTGTTGCCTACTTTTGCTGCTCAAAAATCAAAAGAAGATCGCTTATCTGTAGTTATTTCACATGGATGTGACGAACAACTCATTGTTAAGTCTAAACTGGATAATTCTACAGGAAAAGAACAAACATAGGCTATTTGAAAGGCAGTTTGGAATTTTGAAGACAAAGTTAAAACTCTATGTTGTGATACTACAGCTTCCAAAACAGGTCCTTTAAGTGGTTCTTGCGCTATTCTTGAGCAAAATATTGATAGAGAAATGCTTTCATTTGCTTGCCTTCATCATATATATGAACTGATCTATCCCACTAAAATACAGTGCTATGGAGGAGCTGCAGAGTTTTCCGAACTGTACCCTAACTTGGAAAATTTACTTGACTTTTACCGTGCTGAACTTAATAATATTATGGTCAGGGGTGACTATCAAGAGTTGATAGAACTGCCTATCCTATTTTTAGGTGGAGATACAGAAAATGAATTTAAAATACGACCACCGGGAGCCATGCACCAAGCTCGATGGATGGCTCGAGCGATTTACTCCCTAAAACTATTACTGCTTAGTTCATAACTAAAATTAGATACGAAGGAAAATGAAGCATTGTTTCATGTCTGCTTGTTTTTAGTGACAATATACGTGAAACCATAGCTTCAATGCATTTTGGCAGTCAAAGCACCCAAAAAAGATTTGTGCTTTTTGAAAAGAGTACGAAAATGTGGACCCAATCATCTCTAAAATTGCTCTACAAAAATTCATCCAGCTTTTATGGTATGGTCAATAATATTTCATTCCTTGATGTGAAAAAGACTGTCTCAATGCTTACAGCAGTAAATGATGCAGCTGAATGAGCGGTAAAAATGCTGCAGGACTTTAATGGTTTGCTAACAGCTGATGAGGAACAAAAACAATTTGTGTTATGTTGCGTTCAAGAGCACCGGAAGCTCTATCCTGACTGCAAAAAGCAAACATTGAAATAAAACTATGTACAGTAATGTTTCTTTTAGTCTAATATTGTTGTAAATATCTGCTTTAAATAAATTGATGTTGCGTGTAGTAAGGAATTATACAGTTAGAAATATTTTCACTGTAGTCGCCGTACAGGATTTTAGGTCCAACTTTGACCTCAAGTCGGCACGGGTTCCCGTAATTTTATTGCAATAAAACTTTTTTCTCATGTTTCTGAGGTGAAATGGAAAAAATTTGGAGGGTATGCGTATTCGATTTCACAAATTTTATTTTCTCCATTATATCTTGGGACACCCTAATATATATATATATATATATATATATATATATATATATATATATTCTATTTCTCTATCCCTCTTATCTACCTGTCTATCTATCAAGAGAGATAAAGATATTGAAAGATAGATGTAGGTAGGTTAATATACAGATAGAGATATACGTGAAATACACCGCCAGCTCAGTCATTTCCAGCCGAGGACTGCAGTTTCGTGCTTATTAGCACTCATCAGCCCGGCATAGGAAAGTGATTGAGCTGGAGATGGAAAACCTCTTAAGGAAGCAAAGAGTGCGAAACAAACTGGTAGCTAATATAGAATTAGCAGACCAGACGAGTGACCGAAGCAATGGTTCGGTTCAACTCGAAGATTGAACGCGAGCCCTGGCTAATGGGTTGTAATTTACTGAAGATAGAGATATAGATAGATAAAAGATAAAACTCAGTAAAAAGTGCATTGTTTGCAAAGACAAAAATAAAGAAATTATAAAATATATAATGAAATACATAAATAAGTAAGCATATAAAACTATCTGCATTACAAAAAAGTACGAAAATGAAAATATCTCAAAGAAACTTCAAATTTCTTTTTAAATCAAAAGAAATTTTTCCATTGTTCATTCACTGGGTTTTCGCAATTTTTCGTACCCAGTGACTGAACACCCCTCTACCTGAAAATCTACGCATTCTTCATTGACTGAAACAATTTAAATCCATAGCCTAAATATGAATGCTTAATTTTTCTTTCGTAGAGTTAAAAAATAAAATTTATTTATAAAAATAATATGTATCAAAATAATTGCTAGCACGAAACCAGCCTTATTATTTTGAAAGAAGAAAAAACGATTCACGGCAGTAAAAATTTCAAATTTTTTCCAGGAAAAAAATACGTATCCAAAGTAACCAATCAGGTGTCAGATAGCTTAGAATATCAATAAAAAACGCTTTTGTAGTGAATTTATTCAGAAAAAAAATTTTGGAAGCTTATTTTTTTTTAAAGAAATGACGCGCTGTTCTTTCACTGGGTAGTGTTCACTCACTGGTCGGTCTACCCTACCTCATGTTTCTTTAAAATATCAACTGTATTTTAGGACACTTAAAACAAAAATTAAATGAAGTAATTCATTTCGTTTTTAGAGTACAGTGAAACCTGTGTATAACGATAACCTGTCTATAACAATATTTTGGGGGGGGGGGGACAGCAAAATGTTAGCATGAACAGTCAAACTGTCTATAACGATAACCTGTCTATTACGATATTTTTTTAGGTCCCAACAGTATCGTTGTAGGCAGGTTAAAACATCAAAACCTTTCATTTTTTAAGTGTACGTATGCCGGTTGATGAAATTAGCTGCTCGCTGTGTAAAATAAAATGTTCTCAGATCGAATGCAATTTTAATAAGCGGCAGACATTGTACAAATGGAAGGTGAACCTCTACTCTGTTTTAGGTTATGAGATAGTACTAGTAGCCCTGGTAGGTGCTGCTAAACAGCATGATTTAGAAAAATACTAATGAAACCCTACCTAGTGCTGCAACTTTAAATGCGTTTTACTTAAACCTTGAAAATGTCCACTTACATTCCTTTGCTTTTCACTGCCTCAGTTATTCCCACTTTCCAAAAATTTTTACATAGCTCTATATTAACCGTAAAAATCTGTGTTACATTCGACTTACTTCAATACTCTACAATAAATAAGACAATCCCTTCTGTTAGCAGCTTTTGTTTTAAAAATAAAGCCAGACAAAATTTCTTATAAATCTCCCATTATGCTGCTGGGATCGAAATTTCAATTAATTGCTATCGAAGCAAAAGCAGTCGGAAACAATTTTAAATCTTCGAAGCTTGTGAATTCGTTAATAGAAGTTCCTGAGATTAAACCTATTGAATTTTTTCAGCAACGAAACGCATGAGCAGTATTTAAAAGCAAAGCAAAAAATCTCGGAAACAGTTTATTCAGATAGAATCGAGTTAATTTTCATGTGTATAAAATAATTTTAAATTTACATTCTTTGCGTGAGTTGGACACATTCAATTAAGACTCATTCCTTTGTTTGTTTGTCCTGTGTAAGGATCATTTGAAGAAAAAAAATCTGTGAGTTTCTAATTGCAAGAAAAAGAGGAAAACTAATTTAATCATTGTTTTGAATTTTTAGGAATGAACTTGTTTGAAAGATACGATTTCTTAACTAAAAAAAAGCAGGATGTTTCCAAATCTTCATTGTTTTTCTGCTGCTTTTGTCAAGAAATTGTTCTTAGAGTCGCTTTAAAATAAAACTCATTTGTTAACGTGAGCGAAAGATTTTTTTTTCAATTGTGTATTTTCGTGTATTACTAATCTTATATTGTCTACGGTCAATCAGGGATTCATTATGAAAGCAAAGAAAAGTCTGCACCACCTTATATTCTTTAGTTTATTTGACTGGGATACTAAAGTTGGAATCCCTGAAAACTTATGCATGCGTCCATATCCACCAGTAAACCGGATGTTAGCCTTTCCATATCTCATCGGTGGTCATTATAATCTTATATTATCTACGGTCATTCATGGAATCATTGTGCAAACTCAGATAATTTTTCACCACCTTTTGTTCTTTAGTTTATTTGACTGGAGTACTACAGCTGGAATCCCTGAAAACTTATAGATGCGTCCATTTTCACCAGTAAACCGGATGTTAGCCTATCCATATCATCGGCGGTCATACTGAAACTTAAATAGCAAGACCTTATCTAGACATAAAACTTCCAGATTACTATTTCCAATCATTTAAAATTGATACGAAATAAAAATACCCAAACCGGTATGCGCTGTAAACACAGGGTGGCGCGAGGGAACTTCATTTTGTGAAAATGAAATTTAAAAAAAAATACATGCCTAAAAATTATTTATTATTATCTTTTTTCTGTCAAATAATGGGAGATTGTGATTTACATTGTTTTGATAACAAGATCTTGTTGTTGTAAATGTTGCCCTCCATTGTCAATACACCGATTCAGTCAAACTCGTAAGTTTGGTAAAGTAAGAAATAACAACGTCAAAAAGCTCAAATTGCAGATTACTGCAGACACGTGTTTCGGCGTTACAATGAACGCCTTTTTCAATGCAAAAAGTAATGAGCTTATGGATGAAAAGACATCCGACAAAAGCCAAGACAGCAAACAGCTTAAAAGATAAAAATAGCGGATTAACCAAACACCAATGAGAAAATTATAAACCAATAAAGAACCAACAGGAATGCAAATAAAGGGCAGAAGCTCTCTCTGACACGTGTCTGCAGTAATCCGCAATTTGTGCTTTTTGAGGTTGTTATTTCTTACTTTACTTTTCAGCACAAAGGTATTTATTTTATTGTAACTTTCAGTCAACTCTTTGGAGCATGCCGACCGGTACATTTGCAGTTTCGGCTCAAAAGAGTTCCTCGGGTCCTCCAGGGTAAGGCCCTATAGTGGAGGAGCCGACACATCCGCCCTTTTGGAGCAAACTTGATCCAGTGCTTCGTAGCGATAGAATTGCTGCTGATGTTTACATTTCTTCAGCATGGGCTAAATTAAGTCAAATGGGTGGTTGTTCGGCTGCAAATTGTGCAAACAGCTCTAAAAAAGATTTCAGTTCTTCAGATTTCCAGCAGATGCAGAAAGAAAAAATAAACGGATAATTAATAGCCCGCGAAGTGACTAGCAGCATGGAAACGACGCCAACTGTTTCCAAAATTTTCCTAATATTCGCCTTCGCTCTCCGACTCTCTCGTTCCCTGTTTGGAGAATGATTGCCAATAAAGATAGCTTTCCCTGATGTACGCTTGCTCCAATATGGCGGATGCGTCGGCCTCTCCAGTTATAGGTGTTCTACTCCAGGGATCGGGGACGATCGGTATAAACCCACGACTTCAGATAACCCCATAGGAACTAGTCGCAGGGGGCTAAATCAGGCGAGCGTGCAGGCCAGTTTAAGTCCTTTATTCCGATCGAGAGGCCGTTAGAAAAATACGCCTCCACAGTAAAAGCGCCATGCTGTCTCGAGCAAGGCATGATGCCAACTGAAAGCGTGATGTAACAATACTTTCCAAATTCAGATCTTTCCGTTGAGCCTCTCCCCAGCACTCTGTGATGCTTCGTAATTTTTGAGCGTCAAATTCAAAAAAGGAAGTTCCCGCGCACCCCCCCCCCCCCCAATGATAAATGTGTGAGTGCAAATTGGTCATGAAACTGATCTTTACTACTGCAGTCTAATTACCCATTTTTATAGATATGCCTCGTATTATCTAATCTAGAAAATCACCAGTCACAATATAGCGGGTAGAAATTTCCTCTCCATTCCATTTGTAGAAACAAGAAACCCAACAAGTAAAGTCCTATCGCAGTTCGTGATTGCAAAAACCATAAAAAAATTCAAATGAATGTCAAGGGCTAGAAGTTTTCTCTCTATTTTTTTCGTTCATAAGTTTGAGTACACTAACCCTAGAGTAATCGCTGTTGCTTATCGTCAGCAATGATGCAATTCACCGATTTTGTGCATTTAATTATCTAAAGGAATTAGCTAGTGATAAACAGAAATCCGCAATAACTGTGTAACGATCCCTCCCCCCCCCCTCCCGCTTTAAATAAAGCTATATATTTCAAGCAAATAGGGTATTTTAGGGATATTTGATATTGAAAAGGTAAATGATGAGGAGCTAAATAAAATTCAAAGATTTAATCTGATCTTTTTTTTTTTCTCGTAAACACTTACTTGTATATTAGTATCACATAGTGAAAATTTAGTTAGTCTTTAAACGTCGTTCATCATATAAATAAAATTAAAAATATTAAAATCAAGTGTTCTTTTTTCCCTTATCTACAGGAGGTCTCGATAGGTACATACGCCATGTAACAAACCTAACATTCATCAGCAGTAAGTTACCGTTCCTAATAAGGCGGGCAAAGGCAAAACTGCATGCAATATGCCAGACAGACCGGTTTTTACATCCAAACCGAGCTGCCTGGTATATTGCAAACCTAACGTTAGTTTCAAAATGGGTGTCACAATATTGTCAACCGTTTCAAAAGGTTTATGAAACAAAGCATACGTTCGACGACCTCAACCGGTAGCGACCGGTCGGTTGATCACGTGACAGCACTGACGTCAGCTAATGATAAAGCATTACAGGTGACGTCATTATTTTAACCGGTGAACTACCGTCACTCATCAAACACAACCAAAGTGTTCTGCCCAGGACGGAGAGCATCAATATACAAATTATAAACAAATACAATTTAATACAAATCCAAAATTGGATTGATGTATTTAACACAAATCTCTAATCTTACTAGTTAAGTCGCTTTGAAATTGCCAAAGATCAAAGCATTTATTACCATCATCAATTTCAATCTAAACTTAAAGCTTTTTTCAACTATGAATAAGTAACTTGATAGACCTTTAATGTTCATTTTCTTGCTACATATCTGAATTTTCAAGAGCTTTGATTCACAACAATGGAGAACTCTCTATGGATACTTTAATGCAGTGGTACTGATACGAGTGTAACCAAAGAACCACGCGAATGAGGTCGTTTCCAAAATTTTAAAAGTATTTTTTTCTGAAAGAGCATGCTTAAAAACATAGGATCTGACCATTTTTTAAATAATTTGAGTAAGTTTAATATTTTTAAAAAAAATATTTTATTCGGTGCGCTTTTATTGTTTAACGCTTCTGCCGATAACATCACAAAGGATGAAATGCCATTCACTGTTGCCATTCAGAAGAGCACAATATTTAATTCGCATCTTTACTCACGTGTACTGGCAACGATATGGTTGATAGCAAGCGTAGAGGCAATTTTTAATTCGCTGCTTGATTATCATAACGTGGAAACGCAGTGAAAAATGCGCCAAAGGGCATCATTTGTGACGTCATAAAGACCACGCCTTGTTTGAAAAATTGGACGTCTTAAAAATTAATTAAATAATTACTGTTGGGAAAATAAAAGTACTTTCTGGATCCATGTTTTTTTTTTTTTTTTTTCTTTTTTTTTGCTTATTCAAACAATTTTTGTGACTAAAAGTAGTACTTTTAACTGAAGGAAACAACCCCATTCTAATATGAAAAAAAAATTGAATGGAAAGAGCATAGTGAAACTTTTTGTTTACCCCCGTATCCCTATTATCGAGATGTAATGTTTTTAAATCTGCAGAAATTTTAAGAAATGTCACCAAATTTGAAGACTTGGCGCGAAATGAAAGTTACGCCGCGACTTCACCATCTGCTTGCGGCAGAACATCCATGCAAAGCGTGTTGAACGTCATCCATTTCACACAAAAACTCGCAAAATTTGGGGACTTGTCTTAAAATTTCGAAATACTTTAAGAATTTCGTAATACTTACTCTCATATTTCAACAACTGAGAGACGATGAAAAGTAACATATGTGTCCAAAAACATGTTATATTATGCTTTTCGATTGTTACTTATTAAGACTTTTTCATTTTTATACTATCGTATGGTTTTTTAATAAGAGATTTTCCTAAACATGTCAAGATCTCTCTAGAGAAAAGTTGAGATGCGCCCTTGGTATATTTTGTTTCTAAACCGGATAAAAAAACAGGCATAAACTAATGCGCAACTCTTTATTTATTCTTTTTATTTTTTTTTTTCTATTTTTTTCAAATGATATTTTGTTCACTTTATTTTAATTTTTATTTATTTAAATATGTATTTTTACTGATTTTAGGTGTTACTTACATTATTTGCTCCTAGCAGCCAGTTTAAAACCAGATTATTTTATGGAACATTTTACAATATTACAGTGATAGTTATCTTAGTAATCATACAATTCTTCAACTTTAAAAGTAAAATAGCTTCTCAGAAGCAGCTAAACAAATACACGAAAATAAGACTAGGTTAAGATACTGTTCGCAAAGCTAAACGAAAACTTGCAGTGCATTTAATTCACCATGTAAACAAAGATTTAAACTTTTGCTTCAGAAAAAGGTTCTGTATGACTAATAAAGTATATTTTTTCTCTATGCAGTAAGGAATATCCCTTAGAAGTGTCTTACACTAAAAATAAAAAAACCATCTGCGTATTATATTTAATGTAATATTTCCTTTTTCCTTGCAAGTACGTGACAAAAGTACTTTAAAAGCTCAAGAAAAAAATCGTATCTTTCCAAAATTGATCTTGTTTTCATATCAAACATATCCTGGAGAGATGTTAGACTACTGAACCCAGAAAGAGATTTTATTATACTTTCCAGGCAGATTATTTTCTTTCCAATACCGAAGTATTTCTGATATATTGACCTGAAAACGAATACCCAAGGTAAATATGGGAGACATATTTTTCGTGATAAATGTATATGCAAAGTAGGATTAGGAAAAAACGTGTCCTTAACTTTTTTCATCCCTTTTCCCGATTTATTTCCTGAAATCACATAAGATTAGTGTAACGTAATTTATATTTTATGTAACCATATTTTATAATTTTTATATTAAGTGAAATAGAAGTTAAAAAGGAAAAATTTTTTACAACTTTAAATACTTGACTTCTTTGTTTTTGAACAACTGTCTTTTTTCTCTCTATGACTTTCATTTCCATTGCTGATTTTAATGAGGGTGTTTCCTTCAGTCACTGAAATAGGTAGAATAAGCAAAAGAATGTAATGTGGGGATAGAAAATATTTGAATTTTTCCATCATTAAGTTTTAATTAATTTCTTTAAAATGCCTGATTTCTAAAAAGGTTAAATCGTGCGACGTCACAAGTGAAGACCGCCATCTTAAATAGGAGCACGTGGTTGTCTTTCCTGGCAAGATATCGCCTTTTGGTGATTTTTCACTGCGAGTAATTATTATCGGAACCAGAATTGTTAAATAAATAAAATTTGGTGAAGTTTGGCAATGTTCTGAAACTTTATTCTGGTAATCCTAGCGACTTGTTCACTTGTGACGTCAGCAGCAAAAATGAAAACAGCGACGGAACGTCTTTTAAGACTATTTTTAGGAGAGAAAATAAGTACAAATTTGAAAAAAGAAAAAGTAGTTTACCCCATGTTTTCGACCATGCTCTTTCAAAAAAAATTTTTAATGGAAAACAAACCAATTGCTCGATTTTTGTCTCTCATTTTTTGTCATGATTATAGTGATTCAATATTGTTGAATTTTACATAGAGTTTGTCATCTATTTAGAATATTGCTTCGAATAACAAGTATTTAACGTGTAACGTCAGTTTTCTTTCCAAGCCTCACCTGGATTTCTCTTTGTAAAATGTAAAATTATTCCCCATTGCATTCAAGCCCTATTTACCTGGCAGAACGCGTGTCTTCTGAGCTAATGTTAAGAAGGACGGGGATCATTGAATAACTCCAGACCAAAATAGAATCCTACGCTTCTTTAAAAAAAAAAGGCATTTATGACAATGGCACATAAAGGCTATGCTTTTATTTGATAACAAGCTTATATTGTTGAAGTTGATTAATTTAAATGCATTAACAGAAACTTACTCACTTTGTTGTTTCAATATACCTTCAATATAATTAGCATATGTTATTCAACAAGTCATGCAATTTCTTAACCAAATAACATTTCCTTAACAGAAACATTACAAAATTAAAATTTTTTAATGTTTGGTTTAAAAAAAATGGCAGTAGTGAGACTGGCTGACAGAAGCTATGCTTTTATTAAACAACATTCGCGTACAATGTTGAATTTGTAAACTTAACTGCATAAACTGAAACTTAAATCGATTTATTGTTTCAATATACCTTCAACATAACTTGCTTTTGTTATTCAATTTGAGCATAGGTTCGGTCAGTCAGTCTTAGCTAGGGTTTCCAGTCCCGAAATCCCGATCACCGCGGGATCCCGCAGGATTTCGCTCTCAATCCCGCGGGATTCCCAATCCCCCAATTTTTTTTTTTCCATTCAAATGTTTTCCAGTTTTTGACGCTCATAAAAACGGTTACTTTCGCAAGCATCATCTGAAGTTTGAATCTTCTTCCTCGTATATCTGCAGGAAGAGCAAATAAAAATGTGTCTCATACGACCAACGATGGATTTACCATTTCAGAACAGAGAATACCATAAAAATAGAGTATTTTTTCTGAGAATGAATTTGCATTCTCATTCGAGGTTTCAATTTTCATACGTCCAGCAATTGAGAAAATGCGTAAAACATAAGCATTTTCAAAAACTATCACTAAAGTTTAAAATCCAGTAAATTACGCTTAAAAAATAGAGAAAGTGTATTACATATTTTAAAAGCCGCTGAGTAGCCTGAATGCAATGTTGCAGCACATCTGTAGGCTTTAGTAATGCTCTTCAAACCTAAAAGTTACAAAAAGTGCACTCCAAAGGAAAAAGAAATAAAAAATCTGACATTATTTATGTATTCAACACGACTTTAAAAGGGGATCACAAAACTTGTATGAAACACAGGATGACTCTCATGACAGTACAGTAAGTTAAGCTGCTCATGTTTTTGAATTCCTCTTTGAGAGGTAAAATTAGCGAAGTTATCCAAACACTTATACTGAGACTGCGACTTGGTGAAGTGGTGAAATCAAGCAGTAATCACCCCTTGCTGTAATGAATCACATTCACTGATACAGTGAACAACGTTAATGAAGCAACAAAGGTATTATCAATGCAAGTTAAATTGGATACAGCAAATCACATATCCAACAGACATCGTTTTTTTTTCCGAAATTTGCCGTTCTTGAGCAAAAACCCCAGCATAAGAAAAGAAAACTATTTGAGAAGGTGGTGAAGTTAATGCGAATCTTTTTCCAACTGTCCACATTTTTTTAATTTTAGTAAAATCAATTGCAGGGGAGCCACACCACGTGTTTTCATAAGGGTTTCCAATCCCGATCCCGAATCCCGTGGGAGTCCGCATGATATTTTGCGGGATTGAGAGCAAAATTCCGCAAGATTCCCTATCCCACAAAAATTTTCCATGCGAACATGTTTTCAAACCTTTGTCGCTCATAATGAATATTTTCACAAGTATCATCTTAAGTTCAAACCACCTTCCTCGTATATCCGCAAGAAAAACTTTGTGTTTCATATGATAGACGGTGGATTTACCATTTAAGAACGGATTAAAAATAGAGTATTTTTTTCCGAGAATTAATTAGTATTCCAATTCGAGGTTCAGTTTTTATACGTTCAGCAATTGAGAAAATACGTAAAAATTACAAACGTTCTCGAAAACCATCACTTGAAACTTTGAAACCCAGAAAATGGCGCTTTAAAAAAATTGAAAAAGTGTATTACATAGAGATTTCAACCCCCCCCCCCCCTCCCCCTGGAGCATCCTGTTTGCAGTTTTGGAACGCTTCTGTAAACGTGGGAAATGCACTCAAATGCTTTAAGTTACAATAAGTGCATAATAGTTTTCTCCAAGGAAGAAAGCAATGAAAAAACTGATGTTATTTATGCTGTTCAACCTGTGCTTGCTGCCACGTTGAAGCTAATGTTATAAATGTGGGTAGTAACTTGAAAATTGACTTGGGTGATTTAGCTGAGCAATCTGCAATGTGTTCGGCACAACCCTACAAAATGCAACAAAAGCTTGCATGAAACACAGGATGAGTCGCATGAGAGTGCAGTGGGTTAAGCTGTTCAAGTTTGAATGTCTATTAAAAGTCAGAGATAAAACCAGCGAAGTTAACAAAAAACTTTTACAGAGACAGCGATTAATGAAACCAATCAGCGTTCCCCCCTTGCTGAAATGAATCGAACGTACTCACACAATGACCAACCTTAATGAAGCAGCAAGGAATTCTTAACACAATTTAAATTGGATACACCATCAACACACAAATCAAATCGACATCATTTTTGTCCGAAAGTTGCAGCCCTTGAGCAAAACCCAAGCATGATCCCATAAGAAAAGTGAAATCTATTTTAAAGGGTGATGAAGTTTATGAAGATCTTTTGCTAAATGTCCAAACTATTTTATCTCAGGAAACCCACAGCACGCGTTTTCTCCAAGCGCATTATTTTTTGTGCAAAAATTGTTCCCCGTCCCATATGAGCGATTCTTTATAAAGAATAATTGGACTTTATTAGGGCTGACCTTTGCGTACCAAGCGATAGTCACTGATTCGGATCTGAATTTTTAGTGCTCTACAATTGGTTTACGGAATTCGGGAAAACTATTAATTCAAGTAACAAAAGCAATCTCTCCTAAAATTCACAATTTTTTCATTGACATTAAAATTTATATTTTAGAAGAAAGTTAGCAAAACATCACGCTGGTGGTGTTGTTTTAGAAATTCAGACTCCTAATAAAGACAACTTTTCAACAGCAATTTAGTTATAAATAACAGCATTTATTACTTGCTTATTTGGAAATAATAGCAGTGTTTGATCGAGATTTTTGTAAAATGTTATTCATCAGCATCAGCCTAAATAGTTTCTTCGACAAATGAATGTAAATATTTTAAATCTTGATAATTATAATTTCTTTTTATTGCTGTACAGGCATAATAACCCACTACCTATAGTTACAGAAAGCAAAGATTACTTTTGAAATATTATCAAGCAAATTTTACGATCAAAACTAGTAAAAATATTTCCCGGACCTCTGAAAATCTTCTCTGTGTAATCATTTTTTAGATAAAAATTTGAAATTGTATGCATGTACTTATACAATGAAAAAAGAATAATATCAAATCTTATTAACAGATATGATATGCCAGAGGAATCGTCAAATGTACAAAAATGTTGAAATACCTATGTATGAATTCAGAAAAACATGTTAATGTCTCATCGTCAGAGACAACTTCGAAATGCTAATTTGCAAGTTTTCATTTATTTTATAAAACACTAAGTTTTTTTCCTCCGTGAATAATAATTATCTTGGGGGGTGGGGAAGGGGCTTAGAACAATCGCTCTTTCTTTTTTTAATAATTGAAAAATGCAGAGTTTTAGAGAAAAGTAAATCAATAGATATTGATTCTTATCATTAAAGTAATATTTTAAGATAAAATATCACACAATAGCATGTGAAATATTTAAGCGGAAATGAAAATGCAGTTGATCTCTCTTAATACGATCATGTTAATTACGAAATCATGGCTCAAACGAATACTTTGTTCGTTAAGTTTGGTTTGCTATCTAATTACATGAAAAATTTCGCGTAAAATACGTACAGTAACTCGAAAGTATCGGCTAAAACAAACAAAAATTTCTGACCTCTTTACTTGAAATGTTCGTGGTTAAATACTGTAATTTTCGTTTTAAGAAATTATTCATCATTTTGTTAGGTAGTAGAAGTCCCATAGTTTATCGAGAAGAAAACATTAAATATTGCATAGAAAATGAAGCCCGTACATTTGTTTATCCGGGGACGTTTCAATTTACGCGGAGACAAAACTGTATATTAAAATGTGGATTACAACATATATATATATATCGGGGGCACGGCAGTGCCCCCGCCAAGTCGAGCGCGAAGCAAACACTGCCGTACCATCCTTTACTGGAACCATTTCGCCGCATTTTCAGGCCCCTATTTGAGAACCTTCTGATGACACCAGAACGCAGAAATTTTCATCATCCAGTAAGCTATAATCACATACTTAAAATCCGAAATTTCAAGTCTGTAGGTCATTTAGTTCCGAAGTTAAGCGAAAGCAAAGTTTCGCATTTATGACACTCACTCACTCACTCATGATCATCAAAATAGAACTAGTACTTCCCATAAACTCAGAGAGGTGAAATTTGGTACAGAGTTAGGGTTTAATGGGCACATAAAGGGAAAACTATAAAAACTAGGATAATCGAAGATCTGGCTATTAGACCAAACTATTAGAGATCGACATACCGCCCTTACAAAAAATATTCAACTTGGTTGGCCGCTTCATTTGATGTCAAAAATCGAAAGTCTGAAGTATCTAATGAAGAACCCTTAGCTGGTCTCAGCTGTATTAGAGATATGGTAATGCCCCCTTCTACTATTGGTGCATAAAAAAATCGACTGTCATTGCAAAAGTCCAGCGTAGTGGGACACATCTTCTAATTAAGTTTAGCCTAACTTTAGTCTACTCGAATATTACACAAATTAAATGTTTCTACAAAAAGAAGTGAAATCCCACCAAAAACATTCTGTAAAAAACTAGCCAAGTCTCGATGGAGCTGTTTGTTTATCTCTAAAAAGTAATGAAATCTAGACAAAGTTATGACAGTCGAAGGTTCCTTACTGCGATTTCTCTATTGTCATAGTTAATGTTGTGTGACTTGGCCGTTAAAGGGTACACAAGGGTACAAAACCAGGTGCTCCATGACACGATTACACCAATCTGTCGCCAGAACCGCTACCCATTGACGATGGAAAATTGCCACTTGGAAAACGTGTAAACAAAATTGACCTGTACCCACTAACGTATAAAGAATGTTTAACGGCCAAGTCACACTACATTAACTATGACAATAGAGAAATCGCAGTAAGGAACCTTCGACTTGTCATAACTTTGTCTAGATTTCATTACTTTTTAGAGATAAACAAACAGCTCCATCGAGACTTGGCTAGTTTTTTACAGAATGTTTTTGGTGAGATATTTTTTTACGCTAAACTATTTCAATTATTTACACACGTGAAACTTTAAAATGCATCTAGATTGTTTAACATTCATAGCATATGTTTTTAAAAAATAATTAGAAGCCACTACTCCAAAATATTTCAAGTTTTTTGAAGAGATGTAGATTGTAACAACTTACCCCACCACGGGACATGTTGTTACAATATATGGGATTAGTTGTTACATGAGATATATTTTAGTAATGAAATGAATTTTCCACATTTTCTGGTTTATTCTGTTAAATTTTTTAAAACTTCTTAACCACGTTAAAAATCAAAAACTTTTTGGCTTCACAAATTTACTTCATAAATGACTTATTCTAATAAACTATCATCATCATTATCATTGTCCGCGAATTACAATTTTCACAAGCATATAATTTATCAAACTTAGCACATCGATCACGTGCCCATTTGTCACAATTACGACATTGAAGCCGTTTAGTTGGTTTTTTTTTTTTTTTATATTATATATATATATATATATATATATATATATATATATATATATATATATATATATATATATATATATATATATATATACATACATACATACATACATACATACATACATACATACATACATATATATATATATATATATATATATATATATATTAGGGTGGCCCTTATTTTTCAACTTTGTAAAAAGTTAGCTCCCACCCCACAATTTTGTTTCAATGAACAAAAAAATGATGTGTGCAAAATTTTAGCTCAATTGGAAATGTTTAAGGGGTGCCTCAAGAAGCATGAAATAATTGAATTTTCGCCGAAAAGAAAGATTTTTTCATCATTTTTCAAATTAAAAAAAAACCTATCAGATTTTCATTTTTGATGGCCTTATTTATTGTTAGCAATGATATTTGACTCAAACTGCCTTCTCCGGTGACCTAGTATAACATTCCGATTCCTGACCAGGCTTCTTTTCAGGCAACGAAGTTTTTCCGCCAACACGACGTTTCATGCTGCTGGCAATCATTTCTGAAACAACCTCACAAAAGTTTCCTTGTTAGTTTTTAGTTGAGTTATTTTTGTAAGAACACACAAACTTATGAGCGATATTAAAATTAATTAGAATTATAATTTAATTTAAGTTCATGAACTTTGTTAGCATGCAGTGTTTTCCATAACATGGCATTTGCTTTTGCTAATTGATTGTGAGAAAAAACTTGATATTTCCCTTTTGTACTATGAAAGGTAATGCATATTTTTTACACAATAAATCTAGAATTATTTTCATATGATTCGGTAAACTCAATTTGTAACTATATTTTCATGAAATATGCATCGTTTATTTACTTTCTAACCAAGTATAACATTGCCTGCATCATTAATTTTTATTTGAGAGTGGTTAGTGCGGCAACTCTATTTTTACAAAATGTGCATCTTTCACTTGTTTCCTAACCAAGTACAACATCGTCTTTTATCAATAATTTTCACTGACTGTGGTTTGTGCTGCTGGTTACTTTTGAAACGATCTACCTAGACTTGTAAAATGGCACCAACGTCTCTTCCCACAAATTTAGAAATGATTTTTATATTGATCTTCTGGGTTATATATATATATATATATATATATATATATATATATATATATATATGTGGTGATGTATTATTTTCTAAGACACTTTATTAAGAACTCGAACTCTTGTGTATTCCTACGCGCGGAGTGAGATTGTGCGTGACGCGACCAGTTTTGGCGGATTGAAGAAGAAGGAATGATGGGAAGTGTGGTGGAAGACGTGTTGTTCTCGATGTTTTAATGTTTCTTGTTCTATGTTCCTGTATTCGTCTTGTGCTGTCAATTATTAAATGTTTATTAGTGTACGATGCCTTCATCATGCTTTGTTGTGTGAAGAATACCCCTAGACCAGCCGAGATCCTTACAAATGAGGGCACGGCCTTTGATTCCGAAACCTCGCCCCTTTGAAAGTTTCAACGTGTAGCTGTTCCTTCAACTTTAAGCGGTGAGTGACTCTTTTCACAATTTTCAATTCCTTATTTCGAAAACATACAGACGTGGTGTGGAAAAAATGAAGTCCAAAAAGAGAGATCAAAAAACTAAAGGCGCTGCAACTGCTACAGTGCAAACTGAAACCGAATATCCTAACGAAAAGGAAACAAATATAATAACAAATGTTGATAATCCAAACACCGCATTACCGTACGTTACATTTTCTGATTTCGAAACTCTAGTTAAACGTTTCAATGGCGACGCAATGTCTGACGTCAACATTTGGATAGATTCCGTTGAAGAAGCGATCATACTTCTACATCTCAGTGATTTGCAAGCTTTGTTATTTTCTAAACGATTACTAGTAGGAAAAGCAAAACTTTTCATTGATAGCGAAATTTTGCCAACGTCTTGGCAGACGTTAAAAAAATTATTGCTTGCGGAATTCTCCGACAGTCGTTGTCCGGCTGAAGTACACAAATTGCTTTCGAACAGAAAAATGCGTTATAATGAAAGTGTCGAAGAATATTTTTTTAAGATGCGTCAGATTGGTTCGACGGCTAATATTGATGATTCATCATTAATGCATTATATAATAAACGGAATAGATGATACGCCATTTAATAAAAGTGTTTTGTATAATTGCTTGAATATTCATGACTTTCGAAATAAGCTGAAGATATATTCTGAAATGTCTGCTGATGCACATTCGAGAAAAAATACAGCGTTTAAGCCTTTTCCAGTTTCAACTCGATCGGAAAAAAATTCACTAGGAGCCAGATATAACGAACATAACGAAAGAAAGATGAACAAATTTTGTTTTCTTTGTGGAAATGATTCCCACCTGCAGTATGACTGTCCAACAAAAAACAAAGGAAAACGTTGTTTTTTTTGTTCAGGCTTTGGCCATGTTAGTAAAGATTGTGAAAAGAAAACAACTGATAAGACATCTTTTTCGAATTCTTCGAAATGCAAGGCCGATCCGACTCCATTTTCACCCACGGAAACGACCGACTGTGCTCATAAAACTTGTAATTCTTTCCAAATTAACTCCAACATGCTGAAGTCAGCTAAAATAAATGATTCAGTGATAACTACTCTAATTGATACTGGATCACAGCTAACCGCGCTTTCAAATAAAATTTTTAAAAATTTCCGAAATATAAGTTTAAAACCTACAAGTGCAACATTTTCCGGCTTGGGAAACAAAACCTATTACCCCATTGGCACTTTCTTTTCTGATATTGAAATTGATGACTGTATGTTCTCGACATTGATTTATGTAGTTGATGATGATATTTTAAATGTGGATGCAATTATTGGTACTGATGTTATTAATCAAGGTATTTTATGTGTTGATAAAAATGGTTGTAACTTGAGAAAACATGAAAATTTTTTGTTGAATGTCGCAAATATTGTGCCCAATGAACCTGAATTAGACCTTGCACATATTCAAACCCCTCAAATACGTGAAGAAGTTAGTCATTTAATTAAGAGTTATAAGCCTGATAAAATTAAAACGACCAATTTAAAGATGTCAATTAATTTAGAAGATGAGATTCCTGTTGTAAGCAAACCCCGTCGGTTATCCCCTTTGCAAAAAGAAATCGTAGATTCTCAGATTGCTGATTGGCTTGAAAAAGATATTATTAGACCTAGTTGTAGTTCCTTTGTTTCACCGATCGTACTTTGTAAGAAAAAAGATAATTCATATCGCTTATGTGTTGATTACCGCAAACTAAACCGTAAAACAATTAAAGATCACTATCCTTTACCTTTAATTGATGAAATTTTAGACTCTTTAAGTTCAGCAAAGACATTTACTACATTAGATTTGAAAAATGCATTTTTTCATATTGATATTGAAGAAAACAGTAAGAAGTATACATCATTTGTCACTCATAATGCCCAGTATGAATTCCAGAAATGTCCCTTCGGATTAAGTGGAAGCCCCTTATTATTCCAGAAATATATTAATTGCATTTTTCGTGAACTTTTAATTGATCAGACCGTCATTATTTACATGGATGATATTCTTATTCCTTCCGTTGATGAAGTGGATGGTATAAACAAGGTGAGAAAAGTCCTTCAAATTGCCTCTGAGTATGGACTCGACCTAAATATTAAGAAATGCCAATTTCTCAAGCGAGAAATAGAATTTTTGGGTCATGTGATTAAAAATGGAAAAATAATGCCCTCTTCTTGCAAAACCTCTGCAGTTCAAAATTTTCCCCTGCCGAAGAATGTGAAAGACATTCAAAAATTTTTAGGACTTACTGGTTACTTCCGAAAATTTATTCAGCATTATGCATTAATTGCTAAACCACTCAGTGATTTGCTTCGGAAATCAGCTCCATTTGTTTTTGGACCAGAACAACATCAGGCATTTTCTGTTTTGAAGGAAAAGTTAACTTCTTATCCTGTTCTCGACATTTTTCGTCCTGGCGCAAAACTTCAGTTACACACTGATGCAAGTAAACACGGATTTGGTGCTATACTCCTACAAGAGTCTTTGAATAACAACTATAACCCAATTTACTACTTTAGTAGAAAAACGACCCCTCAGCAGGAAAATTATTCAAGCTATGAACTTGAAATGTTAGCAGTCATTGAAGCAATTAAAAAATTTCGACATTATTTGAATACTAAATTTATGATTGTTACTGATTGTGACGCGTTCAAGAAAACATTATCTAAGAAAGATATATCACCTAAAATTGCCCAATATGCCATGTTGCTTGAAGAATTTAATTACGATATAATTCATCGCCCCGCAACAAAAATGAACCATGTAGATGCCTTGAGTAGATATCCTGTAATGATGATAACTCAAAATTGCTTGACAGATCAAATCGCTGCAGCTCAACAAAATTATGAAAATTTAAAAACAGTAATTGCCCTAGTCAAGGTTAATAAAGTAAATGACTATGTAGTTAAAAATTGTGTTTTGTACAAATTGATAAATGATCGCGAATTGCTCGTTATACCCAAAGGTATGCAAACAGAGATTATCAAACATGTACATGAAAATGGTCATTTTGCAGTAGCCAAAACTGTTGATGTTGTACAACAAAATTATTTTATCCCTAACCTTAAACAAGCTGTCGAAACTGTGATTTCCAATTGTGTGCATTGTATTTTGGTAAATAAAAAACGTGGAAAGCAAGATGGATTTTTGAATCCAATTCCAAAAGATGATCGCCCTTTAAGCACTTATCACGTCGATTTCTTAGGACCTTTAATGTCTACAAATAAGAACTATCAACACATTTTGACTATTATCGATGCATTTACAAAATTTACATGGATATACCCGACAAAATCAACTACAACAAATGACGTTATTTCAAAATTAGAATTTCAGGAGAGTATTTTTGGAAATCCTTCTCGTATAGCTACCGATAAAGGCCCAGCTTTTACGTCAAGAGACTTTAGCGATTATTGTATAAAACAAAATATTCAGCATGTAAAAATCACAACTGGAATACCGCGGGGAAACGGACAAGTCGAACGAGTCCACGGTACATTGATCCCCGTTCTTGCAAAGCTTTCGATAAATAATCCCACAAAATGGTACACATTTGTTCCAACACTGCAGAAAATCCTGAATTCCACAAAACACAGAAGCACAAAATTTTCACCATTCGAACTCTTGACAGGTGTAAAAATGCGTTCGAACGAAGATCTAGAAATACTTAGTTTACTTGAAGAAGAAAATGAACAAAAATTTCATGATGATAGAGAATTGCTTCGTAACACAGCAAAAACAAACATACTTAAAATTCAAGAGGAAAATACGAAGAATTTCAATAAAAAACGGAAAATTGCTACTCAGTATCAAATAGGCGACTTCGTTGCCATACAAAGAACTCAGTTTGGTACAGGTATGAAGTTACGACCTAAATTTCTTGGTCCCTACAGAGTAACGGAAGTCAACCCAAACAATCGGTATGAGGTCACCAAAGTTGGCACACACGAAGGCCCTTACTCGACTTCATCTGCTGCTGACTTTATGAAAAAATGGACAACAACTCCAACCGACTAACTTTGTCCCTAAAAAAAAGGGGGAGAAAAAAAAATATTAGTGTTTTTCTTTTTCTTTTTTTTTTGGTGTTCCTGTTCAAATCCTGCTTTTGACGATGATCGGAGCGTGCAACTGACGTCGTGCTGCCTTCAACTCCACCTGATGATGATGACTACCATGATGACGACAACGATGATGATGACTACCATGATGACGACAACGATGCTGATGACTACCGTAATGAAGATTACGACAACGATGATGATGCTGACGACGATGGAGGAGCAACGACTTGATGCCAGCTCGACTCCAAAGGATTTGCAGACCTTTTTTTTACCTCTTTCCAAGAAACTTTTTAGAACATTTCATTTTTTTTCTCTCACCGAAATTTTACCAGTTCACGAGGACGTGAATAATCAGGATGGACGAGTGTGGTGATGTATTATTTTCTAAGACACTTTATTAAGAACTCGAACTCTTGTGTATTCCTACGCGCGGAGTGAGATTGTGCGTGACGCGACCAGTTTTGGCGGATTGAAGAAGAAGGAATGATGGGAAGTGTGGTGGAAGACGTGTTGTTCTCGATGTTTTAATGTTTCTTGTTCTATGTTCCTGTATTCGTCTTGTGCTGTCAATTATTAAATGTTTATTAGTGTACGATGCCTTCATCATGCTTTGTTGTGTGAAGAATACCCCTAGACCAGCCGAGATCCTTACATATATATATATATTTCCAAACAAATTACTAGAGCAGAGCCGTGTCCAAGGGGAGGGTTTTAGGGGCTAAACCCCTCCCATTGAAAAAGAAATCAATGAATCATTAAACGATTTTCCAAAACGTATTTTAAGTTTTAATTAATTTTAGAGTTAAACTCTGATACAGTATTCACCCTCTTTAATATTTCCCCATCTTTACCAATTAACATTTTCCTCAATTGTAGGATTCCCAGGCACCTTCGCTTCTAAATGCTTGAAAAAATTAACGATGGAGGAATGGCTAAAGAGTCCGGCAATGCTATAAGCATGCAGGGGAAAATTATTTAAAAGAATATTAGACAATGATGTAGCCAAAAAAAAAACTTAGGGGCAGGAAAAATGGTTACTTTGCTTACTATTAGGTTTTTTATGGTATGTCTTTAGTGTTGTATGATTTAGTCGTTTCACACATTACAAAAATGTTTCTATGCGAAACAGCAATTTTTTTTTTAAATAAAATTTTTGTTTTCATTAAATTCCTGTTCAATGTTATTTGATGGAAAAACAAAAGAAAAAAAAAGAAACTAACATTTGGTGGCATAAGAGGAATATGTGCTTTTTTTCCGCTTTTACAAAATGTTCAACCGTACAAATAAGATTTCTTTTAAAAAAATACACAAAACGTTTAAAAAAAAGCCTAGTTATCGAACTAAAATTAACTATTCAACACGTATAGCTAGTTTTCCTTTGACAACGTAAGTTACAAAGGTAAAAAGTTTCAACCCCTCCCTTTATGAAATCCTGGACACGGGCCTGTACTAGAGGTAGGTTTTAAGCATCTTTTTTTACAATCTAAAGTTGTAAGTATGACAAAAAGAAAAAAAAGTGCGGCGTTAAAGATTCAAGAAATTTCTGTTTTCTGGCAAAAAGCACGAATTCCTACCAGAAGAACAGACCACTGAATTGATAAATTAGTCTCCATGATGCATAAAAACAGTTACAGAATTTTTTTTTTCTAGAATTCTAGCTAAAAATGGGGAGAAGAGATCTTTTTGAGGGGTGAGACCTGAAATTAAGGAAAATCACCTCGACATTGTGCATGCAGCAGACGCTTTGAAAGAGATCAAAAATGAAGAGGATAGGAATTTCTTAGTTCTTCAGAACAAAAATCACGATTGGTGCTATAAAAAAAAAGAGAAGGAGAAAAAAATTGATGGAAAAGAAGGAAGTTATTCAAAAGAAAAGAACCTGTGAAGAAATGAAATGACAATTTGTCGCATAATGAACTTATGATTTAGTTTCGAGCAACCTAAGCAATGATGGTTTTGACAACAGTGACACTCCTTTTGTCATTGATAAACAAACATAGGCGGACTTACGAAGGTGCCAGGGGGTGCGCCGCACCCCCAATATTTTTTGTTGGATTTTCAAAAGAAATTTAAATGGAATGTGTTTTATCAGGATTTTTTTTTCTTTCAAGAAGTTTTTAAAACAACTTATACTTTTTTACAGCTACAATGTAAGTAAATTAACTTGAAAGCAAACCCCAAAACACAATAATGTGCTGTTTATTGTGTGTTTTGGTCACCGCACATGGCCAGTGCAAGATAAATTGTGGGACGTATTAAAAAGTATTTTTATTCATTTAAAAAAGAAAGATAATAAATAATTACATGCATCACATAAACATCTTTTTTAAATTATTTATTATTCAGTACTGTATTACAGAATAGTTGTAAGGTAATTCCGGTACAGATGCCCCCCTTAAGGAAAAAGGAGCTCTAATATAAATTGGGTATTAAAAATGACAACGAAAGTTTATGGTAAATACAAAATAGTTATTGTTTATTAATACTAAGTAGTTTTTTTGTACAATATTGTACATTTTTTAAGTGAAAAAATAAAATTGTGACAGTACTACATTTGGCCATCTCTCCCGAAGTTCCGGGTGAGATGCCTCACTCACATGGGAGAGATGCCCTACCCGTAAAAATCAGTTATTTTTTAAACATAAAAAGTTTAAACAATGGTCAATAGTTTATAAAAAAAATCAATCGTTTATAACACATGAAATGAAAGCTATTTCGAAAAAAAAAGGAAAAATCCAACCTTAGCATTAATTTATAAAATATGAAACTCTCATACACAACATATAAAATTTATAATCAAACTCAAACTATTGCAAAATATTTCATTTTTTTCCCTATATATGAAAATTTCAAATTTACATTTTAGAAAGTATAATGTAAAAATATTACGAAATAAGTGGAATTTTATTCAGACAATATTTTTCTTTTTATTTTCTCTAATTTTTGTTTTTCCGCAAACATTGCAAAGATTACCATACATTGTGCATGATTCATGTAACCATTTTTGGCACTTTACGCACTTTATCCAGTCTACTGTTTCTTTTGTCAAATAATAGTTCTCCTCACATTCGAGGCAGTTGTTTGTATGATCACTTCCGCCGGTTTCAATGGGTGTGTCCATCACCAGCTGTTTTGACGCTTTGCTTAATTTGGCAGCGGATTTTAGCTTTTTTTCTTTGATGTGTTCTTGGGATATAATAACCATAGCCGACTGTTTCTTTCTTTTTCGGCATCTTTCCTGTAACTTAGGTACAGGTGAAATCTGGTGCAATAACTTTGTCGGGGTGGATGTCAGGTCAGATGATTTAGAACTTTCGGACTGTTCACAGGTCGGTTTCATTTCTTCACTGATGGAAAAGAAGTGGTTTGGAATCTCTGCTTGGTTCAGAGGGAAAATTCCCGTCTTTCGAAAACCATTAATAGCAGTGTGAACAGAAGCTGCCCTTTTCCAGGCTCTACCAATCAGTTCTGCAGCTTGTATTCTCCCAATGGTCCTTCCTGGATGATTAACAATCCAATTCCTTGCTTCCTTTTTAAAGTAGTGTTTTAGTGGCTTAAAAAAAGACCGGTCAAGAGGCTGAAGAGCTTGTGTGGTATGGCTGGGCAGGCAGACAACTATAATATCATTGTTGTCTGCAAATTCCAGCAAGTCATAACAGTTTAAGTGCGATGCGTGACCGTCCAGAATTAGTAAAGTCTTTCCTTGGGGTTTTCTCGGAACAAAGACATCTTTAAGCCATCTGAAAAAAATATCTATGCTGATGTATGAGGATTTTTCGTTCATGAACACCATAGATCCAGGTGGAAGACCATCAGAAAACTCTTTTTTTTTCCCGAACGCCTTTAAAAATAACTGAAGGGGGGAGATATTGTCCTTCTGCATTGCAACAAGCAATAACTGTAATATTTTCTCCTCTTTCTGTAGACGTCAAAACATGAACATCTTTTGCCCCCTTAGTTGCTACGACCTTTCCTGGAACGTTATTTAACTGACAGCCGGTTTCATCCATATTATAAATACTTCCCGGTCTTGTAAAGAATTCATGTTCCTCAAACACTTCCGAGAGAATTTTAAAAAAATTATCAACACTTTCTTTGTTAATACCTTCCCCCCTTGCTAAAGAGAGGCCCTGGGCTTGTCTAATACTTAGTTCTGGGTTTCTTCTAAGAAATGATGAAAGCCAGTCATACCCAGCCATTCTTGATTCTAAATTAAATCGATGATTGAGACCTAGCTTTTCAGCAAACTGAAAAGCAAGTGTTCTAATTGTCTCTTTGTCAGGTGCAAATCCACATTTTTCTAAACGTTGGATGTGCTTGACGAGACGTTTTTCGTTTTCAACTCCAAACACTCCTTGTGGTCCTAAAGAGCTTGTTTTGATATTGTTGCCTGTTTTTCTTCGACGACGAAGTGTCCGAGAAGGAATTCCATAGTATCTAGCAGCTTCATTGACACCAATTTCTCCTGCTTCTAGCCTCCTTAGAGCCTCTTTTAAATTGTCTTCTGTCCAGGTCCCACGAGCTGCTCCAGTTTTTTTCCTTTTGTACACTGTAGGCATCTTGCCTAAAACAAATAAGAAGCATTGTACCAATAAATTTCAAATTTAATTAATTTCAAATCAAAAGTTAAAATTTCCTAGTAGTTAACTTGCGATAAATACTTTGTAAGACATATGTCCATTTGTTTAGTTAAATTTAATTTCACCTATTTAACTATTAACCACAGAAAAAATAAATTTGAAAAAGTTCAACAATACATTAGCAAAAAAAAAAGACATACAAAAACTATTATAATTAATTACCCGTTTCACGCCCAGCAAGCCGTCTGAATAATTATCTGTCTTAGTTTCCAAACGGAAACTTGTGTGCATTTCAAAGTTTAATTTAATTTTTAGAATAAACACTATCAGTTTGAATAATTTAAAAAATAAAACAACTTAGTTTCATTAAAAAGAGTAATATATTTTATTTTAATTTTCTTCATAAACTTAACACTTCGGTTACTTATCTTGCCCCTTAGATAAAGGAAAGTGAATAGTATAAAAAGTGTGAATATTAAATAAATGTATTACTTCGTTAATCAAGCTTAAAACTATATTTTGAATTTTATTGATAAATGTTAATCTAAATTTATAGTTCCAAAAAATATTTTTTCAGTTAAAAAATATACCGATTTACGCACATTACACAATTTGTAAAAACTATATGATTTTAAAAATACTATTTAAAAATTTAAACACTTAAAAGAATTTTGTCGCTGAAACTGTATGTGGGGCATCTCACCCGAATAGAAGCTGGGGCGTCTGTCCTTTTTGTACGGGAGAGATGCCCTGTCAGCAGTCCAAAGTACAAGACGGCAAAAATGGCGTTACATTGCCTGAAGTCGACTAATCAACTTCGCACTACATATTTTTAGCTTAGATGAATAAAAATTCATTCTTATTAACAAGTGCCAGCCTTAAAATGCAACATCACTCTTATAACACAGTAGAAAAAACATGGTACTTACTTAAAATGTTACTGTAACAGCAGAAAACGAAGAAATAAGTTCACGTAATTTTCACAGCACAGCTTTCAACATCCAACTGAAATAGTGATCGGACTTGGAGATCCATCTAGTGTTGGGTTTCGAAATTACAGCAACTGGGGCATCTCTACCGGTGGGGCAACTCACCCGGAATTACCTTATGCTCTGTAATTGGATATTTAATAGTTAATCATTACTATTTCTTCCTCTTTGAACAACCATGGGTAATAAAGTCAAAAAATATGGTTATTGTAATATGCTTCCTTAAAAACAAAATAAACTGTTTGAAGTCCTTGGACATCATTCCAGTAAACAGTGCTATAAAATTGCTCTAAAATCAACTAAAAACCAGGATTTATCGTGTGAATTTTCAAAAATTTCCGAAGGAAGGTCCTCGAAGACCCCATGTTTGTCCTTGGAAATACCCCCAGGACTGCCACTGATTTCCGCTTCTAAAAATAGTTGCTTTAGTAGTTTTTAATATGAAACATAGTTGCCAGATGCAGAAAATAGTTTCTAAAATAGTCTCACATTTTTTGAAAAATAGCAGCATTTATATCATATTTATGTAATGATACTTCAATAAATAGACACCACTCACAGCAGTGGGATAGACCTATACGCGGGGCGAGTTTTCAATAAACAACCCTTGGAAAAGAAAACTTTAAAAAACATTTTCCAAACTTTAGTCCAACCTTTTTGAATAAACACTAGGGAAACCAGCAGTGACTTCGGGGGGCACAAGGATCCTCGGAGAGTGATGTAAATTCAAGACAACAATAAAACACTGACTGGATAAAATGAACTATAGTTTGGACAAACCTAACCTGGCAGCATTGTAAAGGCTACGCAGACCCTAATCACAGCATTACGACGCTGCCAGGTTAGGTTTGCCCTTGCCCTAACTGTAGAAGCGCCGCATTCGTGATACTTCCGATAGAGAGAAAATTAGCTCTCGTTTTCAAAAAAAAGAATGACTTGGAAACAAGAAATTAGAAACCAAAAAACAGTTAGAAAAGAATTAGTTAGTGGAAACTTTTTTCAGAAAACGCGATTGCAAAAACGAAACTTTTTGCACAAAAATATGAACATCGCATTTCTGGTCGTGAATGATTTTTCATTTCATTTTCCCACTTTTTAAACATTTCATTTTACCACTTTTTAAATGATTGTTTTCAAAAAATAAACGCGGTAAAACTATCCTGGCCCACGTTTTTTTCCGTGATAAAGGAAATTTTAATTTTTTTTTTCACCCAGGGGAAAAAAAAACTATCGGTTTTACGTATTTCAGTTACATTTACTAAAATAGTCGCCGTTTTTTACAATTGCATGTGTAACAGTCGTTTTTTCCCATATTTTGACTAAAGTAATCGCCTTTGCCGTCAAAATAGTAGTCTTAGTCGCAATCGACATCCCTGTCCCCCCCCCCCGATCCCCGGTATTGTTGCACCCCCAGAATTCACGGCCTAAATCGGCCTATGTAAGCAAACACCCGCAATTAACACAGCGGTGACATTTCAAGCACAGGAATTACGACTCAAACAGAAACATGAGGCATATTGCTGTTTTTACTCCTTGTTTTTCTGAAGTATCACTGATAGGCATGAAATTTACAAATTGGTCGCTGCTGCAGAAGCGTTTGGGCATGATACTGAGGATCTAATCATAAATCGAACTTGTCTTCAGTGCCTTCAAAAAATACTTAAGAGAAGAGAGACATGAAAAAGTTCTTCAAAAATTTAACCTTAACAGTTGCCAAGAATTAATGTTACACTGAGATGGAAAAGTGCTCCCAGCATTCACAAGAGTTAAGAGGATCAATAGCTTGGAAATAATTAATAAATTTCCAAGGCATGGAGCAATTGTTGGGAGTTCCTGAAATCCCAACATTATCAGGAGAAGAAAAAGCCATGGCTGCTTATCAAGCACTTGAAAAACAGGGCTTAACCGATGAAATTTGAGCAGTTTAGCCAGATACAACAGCAAGAAACATAGGTGAAAAAGACCTTTAAACATGGAAAGATGACTCTGGCTATATAAGCGGGATTGGGAAAACCCGACAAAACAATTGTTGTAATTGATGCTGTAGAATGGTGTAAAATTAATTCAGGAACACAATAATATTCTCACAAAAGATGAAAGTGAGAACACTTTTGTTTTACACATTGTTGTTAAAGTCCGTGAAAACTGCCCTACTTTTACTAAATTCTTACTTATGAAAAAATAATGTTCAACATTCGCTTGCTTACACTTTGTTTTGATTCTATAGAAATTATTTGACATAATAATATGCATTTATTCTCTGGAAATCGTTGCGTTACTGAAGAAAAACGCAATCTTGTAAAAAAATTTACGAAATTTCTTAAACTGGTTGAGCTTTAAGGCATTTGAGGCACCCCTAGAAACTGTTCAAATGAACGGAAATTTTGTGCAACATGTTTTTTTATTCATTGGAACAAGATAAGAGGGTGGGAGCAATAAAATTTTAACTTTCGAAAAATGCCCTATAGCTAAGGGCCACCCTAACATATATATTGTCACGAAGATTTAAATAATCACAGAGAACGTTTAACTAAACTAGATATTTTATTAGCTTGCCGCAACTCGCAGCATGGAAGAACTAGAGAACTGCTCACAACTCGTGAGGTTTCCGCTTTTATATGAACGTAGAACATTCTAGAACATTCCGTTGGAAAGTGAAAGAAACTTACAGCACATTTTGAACACGGTGTAAATAAAAGCAATTTAAAAGTCCAAACACTGGAATGTCACAGCCGGGACCAGATCCTGGCTCCTACCTGTTCGAAGCCCCGCGCGCTGCCAACCGAGCCACACTGATTAACGTTTCCGCGGCATTACTCTCCTCTTAAAAAGACTGCGCCTCGCTGTCTAGCTGTTCTGGTTGACGAATTTTAGTTCTGGAACGGGTCAGAGGTCCTTTGGATGTATCTCTTTTGTCCGAAGGAGGAACATCTTGGTTGCTGTTTTCAATTTGCTGGTCTGGGTCATGAAATTGTTTCATCCGTAGTACATGAACGACATCTCTTTTTTTTCTTCTCCGCGATGCAGGATCAAAATCTTGCACTTCGTAAGTCACATCTGATAAACGGCGTAAAACTTGATAGGGACCAAAGTACCTTCTTAAGAGCTTTTCGGAAAGACCAACTTTTCTAATTGGAGTATAAACCCACACGAGATCTCCTGGGGAATACATTACCATTCGATGTTTAGAGTCGTAACGTCGACGGTCTTTATCTTGAGCTTTCAGAGTTCGTATTCTAGCTAACTGTCTTGCTTCTTCAGCCCTGACAATCATTTCAGAAAGGTAGTTGTCGTCCACTTCATCTGGACAGAATGGTAACATTGTATCCAGCGTTGTCTCAGCTTCACGACCATGAAGTAAGTAAAAAGGGGTAAAACCTGTCGTCTCCTGTTTAGCCGTGTTGTAAGCAAATGTCACGAATGGTAAGATTTCATCCCAGTTCTTCTGCTCTATATCAACATACATGGATAACATGTCGGCCAATGTTTTATTGAAGCGTTCGGTCAATCCATTAGTTTGAGGATGATATGCTGTTGTCATACGATGATCGATGTTACACAGTTTGGCTAGAGATGAAACAAGTTTGGATTGAAAGACTTTTCCCCGATCAGTGATAATTACTCGAGGAGCTCCATGCCGCAAAAGAATTTCTTCGAGCACGAATTTTGCTATTTCCTCTGCTTCAGCAGTTGGTAAAGATTTAGTTACTGCAAAACGTGTCAAGTAATCCGTACAGACTATAATCCACTTGTTTCCGTCAGCGGATTTTGGAAATCGTCCCAGAAGGTCAATCCCAATGCGATGGAAAGGGGCTATTGCTGGGGGAATGGAAATAAGGCGTCCAGGTGGTTGTTGAGGCACGGCTTTTCTCCGTTGGCATTCTCTGCAATGCATGACATATCGTACTATGCTTCGGTACATCCCTGGCCAATAAAATCTTTTGCGAATTCTGTCGTACGTTTTTGCAAAACCAAGATGTCCGGCAGTAGGAGCGTCATGAAAATGACTAAGTATATCCGTCCGCAGATGCTTGGGGATGACTGGTAACCACTTCTTTCCAGTAGGATCAAAATTCTTTCTACACAAAACTCCGTCGACTAAAGCGAATTCGTTGCTATCCATAGAGAGGCGGGTCTTGAAAAGATTTATTTTTGCAAGGTTTGGGTCTTTTTTCTGTTCGATGGCAAGGTTCATACTCGAAGTAACAGCCAAAAAATTTTCTGTCCCCTCAATTCCATCTTCAACTGGATTTCTCGAAAGAGCGTCGGCGTCTCTATGCTTCTTACCGCTTTTGTATTTTACAGAAAAATCATGTTCTTGCAATCGAAGCGCCCATCTTGCCAGCCTTCCTGAAGGATCCTTGAGGCTCATGAGCCAACACAGTGAATGATGGTCCGTTACCACAGAAAAATGCTTTCCGAATAGGTAGGGTCGGAATTTGTTAATTGCCCATACAATGGCCAGGCATTCTCTTTCAGTTGTAGAGTAATTCCTTTCCGCTTTTGTCAAGGTTCGAGAAGCGTATGCTATAACTTTTTCGACTGCATCCTGAACCTGTACCAGAACTGCTCCAAGGCCATAACCACTGGCATCGGTATGAATCTCCGTAGAACATTTTTCATCGTACAGTCCCAATACTGGATTAGAAGTAAGTGCTTTCTTAAGGTTATCAAAAGCTTCACTCTCTTTAGAACCCCAACGAAATTTCACGTTGCCTTTTAACAGTAACTGCAAGGGCTCGGCGACGTAACAAAATCCTTTAATAAATCTACGGAAGTATGAGCAAAGTCCAAGGAAACTGCGTACGTCATGAACATTCTTTGGAACTGGAAAATTGTTTACAGCTTTCACTTTATCAGGGTCTGGTCTGACGCCGGCACTAGATACCAGATGGCCCAGTATTTTTACTTCTTTAGCAGCAAAGAGGCATTTTTTTGGATTTAGTACAAGACCAGCTTCTTGAATACATTTCAGAACAGTACTTAACCGGTTAATGTGGTCTTCAAAAGTCTCCGAGAACACTATTATGTCGTCCAGGTAACAAAGACACATAGTCCATTTCAAATGGCGCAACAAATTATCCATCATTCTTTCGAAGGTCGCAGGCGCATTACAGAGTCCAAACGGCATAACTCTAAATTCGTACAAGCCTTCTGGAGTAATGAATGCCGTCTTTTCACGATCCGCTTCATCGATTTCTATCTGCCAGTATCCAGAACAAAGGTCCATGGAAGAGAAAAACGTTGCGCCCCTCAGACAGTCCAGTGTATCATCTATCCGAGGCAGCGGATAGACGTCTTTTTTTGTAATGTTATTCAGTTTGCGATAATCGACACAAAAACGCCAGCTCAAATCTTTTTTTCTTACGAGTACGACGGGTGACGACCAGGGGCTTTCAGAAGGCTGGATGATGCCTTTATCAAGCATTTTGCCAACTTCTTCTCGAATAATGCTTCTTTCTGTCGGAGAGACGCGGTAAGCTCTTTGTTTGATAGGTACGTGTTCACCAGTGTTAATCCTGTGCTTTACATTCGTGCGTGTGGCTGTTGACTTGTTAGATTTTAAGAAAACTTCAGAAAATGTTCGGAGCAATTCTGCCAGCTTTTGTTTTCGGTCGACGCTTAAATCGGGCGATATCATTGCTGAAGAGTCTACGAGGGGTTCCGATATTAAATTAAGGTCAACCATTTTTTCCGAAGCGGAAGCAATCGAACACAAATTTTCTTCATTTAGGAACTCGGCTCGACCTATGCACATTCCTTGGGGGATTATTCGTTTTTCGGACTGCATGTTGGCAACCCAAATTTCACCTCTGCCATTATGGAGGAAAGTTATCATTGACGGTATAGCAATATCACGGTCGAAGAGCAAATTTTTATTGCCTTCTACTATTATGCTTAGATTTCTTTCAACTTGATAGCCTGATACTGGTATTTTAGTCATAGAATGGGGTTGAAGTATACAGTCTTCTAAAGCACACAGTTTCCACGTATCCCGTGCGCAGAGTTCGTGACAAGCGTCGTCCAAAAATAACTCACTTCGACCACAGTCAATCACGGCTTGGGAGGTTTCTAGAAAGTCCCATCCAAGGATAAGGTCATGACTACAATGACGTAACACCGTAAAATCAAAGGGTATCAGTTGGTCTTCTACGCCGATCCGGAGAATACAATTACCTAACGGATGCACATAATCTCCATTAGCGACTTTTAAAACGACGTTCTGTTTTACAGGCAGCATAACTTTTCTTAGTTGACGGCGAAATTTCTCTGAGATGATGGAGAAGGAAGCCCCGGAATCAATAAGAGCACATACTGGGTGGTTGTCAACAGTTACTTTCAAATGATTACCTGACATTTTGGCGGCTGTTGAAGGATTTTTCGAGCAAGCGGCCTCACCCCCAACGAAGGACGCATCATCTAGTTTTCCTCATTTCTACGGCTAGGAGATTGACTGGATCGGCGATATGGGGACGGTGATCTGTAACGGCGTGTTGGGGATCGGCCTCGAGTTGGACTAGGCGTTGATCGGCGTGGGAAGTTTACACGTGGAAGATTGTCGGCGTTCAATTCGTTGTCGTGTTGTCGGCGTGTTCTATAGTTGTCAAAAGCAGCTTTTCTCTCTCGGCAATAGCGCACAACATGTCCAGGTCTTCCACAATGGAAACACACTGGTCTGTTGTCGCTTGTTCTCCAAACATCAGTTTTTCTTGGCTGCACTGCCGGGTGTTGGTCAGAAACTCCAGATCTACTTGCCACCGTATAAGTTGGTCGTCGTCGGGTTTCCGTCCGTTTCTCCGATATAGGTGCCAAAGCCTTTTCAACTTCATCTTGGACTATTTCCTCCAGAGATTGAGAGTAGACCTTTATAGGCTCTTCAGTTCCATTAATCAACCGTCGAACTTCTTCTTGGACAATTCTGCGTATACGGGACTCCAGGTCTAACTCGTCCTCTATAGATGCAACCGGTACGACATTTGGAAGTCTTTCAAATTTTCGTCTTCCAACCCTCTTCTGCTTCATATCCTCGATGTAGCTGCACCATTTAATGAAATCCTCAGTCGTGGAAATTTCTTTTGTTAATAAGCTCTGATAAATGTCCTCTGCTATTCCCTTCATTAGATGTGACACTTTTTCACTGTCGAGCATCGAGGGATTAACTTCCTGGCAAAGTCCGAGAACACTCTGTATGTAAGATTGTGTAGCTTCTCCTGAGTGCTGCGCTCTGTTCTTCAGTTGCTCTTCCGCCTTCCTGGCATATTTTTGCTTATCACCAAAGAGACCAGTTAATCCTGTTTGAAATGCCTGCCACGAATTTAAAGCATCTTCGTTGTTTATAAACCATTGCTTTGCCGTACCATCGAGAAAGAAATAAACATTGGCTAAACACATCATATCATCCCATCTGTTAAACTTAGCTACCCTATCGTATTCTTTAAGCCACTTCATAGGGTCTTCTCCAGCCTCTCCTCGGAAGGTCGACGGATTCCTTTGTTGCTGGAAATTAGGCGACACGATGACTGGTGTAGTGGTTTCTCCCGCCATTTTGCTTTCCGCCATTTTGCTGTCCGCCATTTTCTTTCTTTTAGGCAAGTGGAGTTCAAATTCAGGAGGTATTCCTTTTAAACGAAGGCTTCTGCGAAGGGCGTTGTTGGTATCCACGTTTATCGAACCGTTACCCGGCACCTCCACCAAATCTGTCACGAAGATTTAAATAATCACAGAGAACGTTTAACTAAACTAGATATTTTATTAGCTTGCCGCAACTCGCAGCATGGAAGAACTAGAGAACTGCTCACAACTCGTGAGGTTTCCGCTTTTATATGAACGTAGAACATTCTAGAACATTCCGTTGGAAAGTGAAAGAAACTTACAGCACATTTTGAACACGGTGTAAATAAAAGCAATTTAAAAGTCCAAACACTGGAATGTCACAGCCGGGACCACATCCTGGCTCCTACCTGTTCGAAGCCCCGCGCGCTGCCAACCGAGCCACACTGATTAACGTTTCCGCGGCAATATATATATATACATATATATATATATATATATATATATAAGACCAGTGTTTACTTAGATGTCTTTTTTGGTAAACTTGTTTACATATAAATAAATACCAATATTAAGTAACAGTGCTTTTGATAGCAGTTATAAAATATGTACCTATGCAGAAAACTTTAATGCGTTTGTCTTCTGAAAAAAACATTGTCATTTAGTGCATTTACAGAATAAAAACTAGAGATGAAAGTTGCAAAACGTTTTTCTCAAATAATAAAAGTGATATAATGAAGAAACAAATTAGAAATAAAAAAGGAAAAATTAATTTGAATTCTGAAATTTTGAATTCAAATTATGTTTTCGCAATCACGAACTGAGACAGGACATTACTCATTGGAGTTATTGTTTCTAGAAACAGCTCCTGTCCCCCCCCCCCCAAGCCTGCCTCTCCTCCTGGGCGGTTACGTGTGCATAGTTGTGTGTGTAAGTGTGTAGGCTTGTGTGTGTGCGTAGACCTGTGTGTATGCACGTAGGCGTATGTGTGTGTGTTAGCGTGCGTGTGTGTAGGACATGGACGCCTCTGATCAGGAGAAGCGGATAGCTCAGGACCGGAGCAGCCGGTCATTGCTCCCCCATTCTTTCCTTACTTTGTAAAACGATATATTAATTTTCGTTACAGAGATATCGTCGCCAGATGCTGAGATATTTTTGGTCACCATAAAATGGCGCTAAACAGTTTCATCCGAAATGTTACCGAAATAAGTAATAAAATTTGGCGATTGTTTGAAATTGTGCAAAAAGGAAAATTAATGGAAGTTTTTGTGCTGTTTATGGATTTGCCTAATTTAGTTGCTGCATTATTTAATACAGTAAAAAAAGTCTTGAAAATTTTTTGATTGGCGATATTTTGTTTACATGGTGAAAGCTGAGAAACATTATGACGTAGTCTTCGGCTTCAAAAACAGCAACGTTGAAAAAACTGCCAAATGCATCAGCTACGGAAATCTTTCTGCAAATATTTTGGCGATCTGCTGGTTGTTTGGATAATGAGTAAGTGTTCAATCAGCATAAATAATAATAAAAACCATTAATTACATTAAAGTTCCGTTTAAATGGAAAATCATCAGTCAAATCATGTATTATTTGCCAATCTTGTGCAAAAATCTTACTTCAAGATTTGACTTGAGAAAAGCCTTGAGCAATCACGAAAAGCAAAGAAAGTCAGCAATACAACAATTGTCGCTATCGACAGGGAGTTGAGATGATACACTAAATACTGTATTGAGTTGAGGAAAGCCTTCGAACATGGATCTAAAAAGCTCATAACTCGTTTTTTATTCTACTTAGAAATTTCGAACAGGTGCCATCTTCAGCAGAAAAATCAGAGCTTTCGATGGACATATAATGTAAATATGTGCAAGTATTTTTTCATCCCAATATTAGAGAATTTATACAAAAATTGTGTTTTATTGCCCCCCTAAGGGGGTTTTGCCCCCCATAACGGGACGAAAACTACCCTATGTGTTATTCTGATGCATAAGCTATATTATTGTAAAGTTTCATCAAAATCCGTTCAGTAGTTTTTGCGTGAAAGAGTAACAAACATCCATACATCCATCCATACATCCATACAGACAAACTTTCGCATATATAATATTAGTAAGATAGTTTTAAGAGAGTATCCAACTCTCACGACTTTCTATTGCGTGGAGCATTTTTGCACAGATGAAAGAGGCTCCATTGTAGCCTTGAAATAGCTACATACTGTATTTTCTTGATAATTTGCGCTATATTTACGTTGGTTTTTCACTTCAATTAGTCTTTGAACTAGTTCCAGAAACCGGTGTATACAAATTCCAAATACCACTTTTTCCACCTTTCTGCCTCTCAGTGTTTTGTTGTTATGATGTCATTCCTAAGTAGAGGAGTCCTTTCTGAAACGCTCTGGAAAAGCATAAAATATTCGTATAGTCTTAACATATTAACGAACAAATCTTTTGCCGTTACAATCCTACAATTGGGAAAATCACAGAATTATTTTGCGTATATAAATCAGTGAGTTGCATCGGGTTCGTTTATTATGATTGCATTTGGTCCCTGTTAGTCTGGCTAAATGAATCTCTACTGTACAACTGAGCAGTGCAGTAAATAATTTACATATGAGGCAGTGAAAAGCAAAGGGATGTAAGTAAACATTTTCAAGTTTTGAGTAAAACGCGTTTGAAGGTAAGGTCCCAGGTAGGCTTTCATGGAAAAAAAATTTCTAAATCATGCTGTTTAGCAGCACTTACCAAGGCTACTAGTACTATCTCTTGACCCAAAACAGAGGTGAGGTTCACCTTGAATTTGTACTGGTTACCTCAAAATTTTTAATTTTGCCACTTACATCCCTTTTCTTCTCTCTTCCTCATTGTTCGTTTAGGAAACATCAATTAATTTTCTTTTCTTCTGACGAGAAATTAAGAACCTCCTTCGCGTCAATAACTTACAATATTTTCTTGAAGAACCAGAAATATTAGTATAGCATTAGTTTAAAAAAAAAGTCATCAAACCGAGTTGCGTTACCAAAGAACAAATGCGGAAGCATCCATCGAATTTTTAGAAAAATTGATCTAAATACGTCATTTCCTCCCTTCTTTGTGTTAATTATTGTCTTTCATGGCAATAAAAAGACTTTTATCACGTTTACAGCGCATAAATGTCGCATATGCTTCCATTGTAAGCCTAAAATGTAGGTTAAATATATCGATACTATTGGATGAAAGACCAAAAATATTAATGCAGGACAGTTTTACTTAATCATATGTGTATATATATGTATATATATATATATATATATATATATTATTGGCGTCGCGACGGGGAACGGAGGGGCGGTCCACCCCAGGTTTCACCCGTCTGGAAGTTGAAACCCAAAGTGAAATTGCAAGTTTTCGAAAAATATGAAGCTAAAATTCATATTTGTTGTTCGCTGGTAGTGGACTCTATAACTTATTTTGAGAAATAGCTGAGGCTGACACAATTGTAGTTTTGCTTGGTTTTATTGAAGAACCATTATATTGTATACATTATGCCGCCGCAGTCTTACAGTTTCTGCCGCTCGTCCCAGAGACCGCAGTATAAAACTGCAATCCCAGAGGCGTTGCCACAGGAAAAGTATAAATATATAAATTTGCATATGCACAGTAAAATACATACTACCGGCGTTGAAATTGATAGATTTCAAAAATATTAACCAATAAAATTATCAGTAAAATACCATAAAATGCACAGAAGTAAATTGAACAGATATAATACTCAATTGCAATCAAAACATTCAAACATGAAAATATGTATACACAATAAAGCAAATATACTTTACACTGAACTCTTTCGATTTGATTTCTGATTATTAAAAGTTCTTCGTAAGTAAAATTCAATTTACCCACTGCGCATTCTAAATCAAATTTAATTGATTTGACACCATATTGAGATTTAGATGGAGTAAAATTCCATTTGATTATTTCAAAGCAAATAAATTTTGATGAAGTCTCATCTGGTTGGCTTACTAAATTGTGCAAACGATAGAGTTCGTTGTGAGCACCGGTTTTTGCGTTATCACTGAATAAAACAGCACATTTTCCTAGACAAGGCATAAATCTTTTTAGCAAAGCAATAAACGAATCAGATGCTAAAACCGACACAATTTCAAAATGAAAAGTATGGGATGATAAACATACAAATTTTGTAAATACCCTTTGCAATGCATCTTTAAATTGATATTGAATTTTAATACAGAATAGACCTGCGAAGTCAGTGCCAGTATTTAAAAAGGGAAAGGTTTGTTTGCAGCGTTCGGGTGGGAGGTCTCCCATTTTATGTTCTGAAATTCGTGGTTTGTATTTTGCACAAATCACACATTCATGTACAATTTTCCGAGAGAGATCTCTCCCCTGAATTATCCAAAACTTTAATGTAAATGCATGCAATCGTGCTTGCACACCTAGATGGGAAATTCTAACGTGTAAATCTAATAAAATAAGTCTTGATAAATTATGATGTTTAGGCATTGCTATTGGATGCTTCACATCAAAGGATAATTCGGAATTTGATAAACGACCTCCAAGTCTTATGATATTTAAATCTTTATCATGAAAAGGTAACAATTTTAATTTACCTGAGATTTTAACCGGGTTTCCCGATTTTAGCTGCTGAAAATCATTACTAAGACATTCATACTGAACAAACGATAAAAGTTTCAATTCACTGGCAGTGACCTCATCTGCAGTAAAAGATTCAACCTTCTTCATTTCATTCTTGCAGTTATAATTGAACTTAAGAATATAACTAACTACATTAACTAATTTTCGATAAGTATTACTCAAATTCAGGAAATTTACCAAAGGCACATTTTTTGTAACAATTAAAACAGTTTCAAGAGTATCTTTCAGTTTACTGAAATATAACGATTGATTGAGATCATTCAGTTCAAAATAATGTTCACTTAATAGAGGTATAAAAATCTCTGGTTCTTCCCACCTCTGCTGATTTGACAAGAGAACACTTGCATCTTGTCCACGGGAGATAATATCCGCTATATTATCTTTGGAAGAGGTATGTTGATACTGGTAATTTCGATCCATGAATTGACTTACCTTCAGTCTTTTGGATACAAACGGCTTCAACTTCTCTGGAGGGGTTTTAATCCAGGTGAGAATAATGGTCGAGCCACTATACAAGTAAACATGATCTATTGGCAACTGCAATATGGGTACAATCTTGGATGTAAGTCGCGCTAATAGAAGGAACGCTGACAACTCCAAACGAGAAATTGTTGAGGTCTCTAGAGGAGCTACAGCTAATTTACTGCACAAGAGACTCGTATTTGCGTATCCAAACGCATCTATCGAATTCAAGTAGACGACTGTTCCAAAGGCTTGTTTTGAAGCAACAGCGAATCCGCGTAGCTGAATAGTAATTCCGTTAGAAAGATGACTGTACCTTGGAATTTGCACTTGATTTATAACAGGAAGTTGTTTCAAACAACTCCACCACTCCTTAGGGAGATAAGGATCCGACCAGTTGAGTAACAACACCCAAAGTCTCTGATGGAACATTTTATCCTTCGAAATGAATGGTTGTATTGGACCCTGGGGTTCGAAAATTCTAGAAATCGTAAAAGGAACTTCACCTTTCGTGTAATTTTCCTTAAGATTCACAGTCACCTTAAATGTAAAATAATCCAAACTTGAACGCAACATTTCCAATGTCTTTCCAGTCATTTCTTGAGGCGTAAACGAATGTTCACAGTTTGTGTGTAGTAAGTCGGGATGGTTAGACATCAATTTATGGAGTTTCATTTCTTCTTTATGCAAAACTTGAATGAGATCAGACTGTTGGAACTTTGCCTGATCCAAATTTTTCGAACCTGACAGAACGTCATTGACACAAAAGTCCCCGCGTGCGACTTCACATGCATCGGGAAAATCTTGATGTCCTTCATCTATCAAAGTCCTTCGAGTGCGAGTGGCAAGAAATGGCGAATGTCTCTCTGCGACATCTCTGGAGCTTCTCAAATTTCTTAATGACCTACTCTTTTCCTCTATTGGAAGTTTTACTATATCTCTACCAGAATCATCGCGTTTAGCCGTTTTACTGAAATATTCCTCGCTATACAACTCTTTAATAGAAACATTCTGATTTACCCCACTATTTTCAGGTTTCTGACCTTGAAGCACACTGACGAGTGACGCTTCTTGTTTGTACGAAAATTCTTTTATCGCGGAAAACGAATTGTTAACATTTACATTTGAAGGTACTGAATTACTGCCATTTTTGTCTTTTTCATAATGTAGCAATGTATTATGCCTTTTAAAGCATACAGAGCATTTGAATGTTGAACGACAATTATACTTGTGTTGCCTTAAGCAATTTCTACACAATTTGTGATTCTTTACAAATTCTAAGCGCTGAGAAATATTTAAATTGTTAAACTGCTTACATTTAAATAAAGAATGTTGTTCATTACACATAAAACAAAGTTTAATGTTTTTATCGGCATTAATAAATAAATTTCTGGGTTTTGACATAGGATTTTGAAACCCTTTTACATTTTTGTTAGAAATACTCGTATTTAATTGATCAAGCACATTAGATCTGTTATCTATAAATTGTAATAATTCATGTAATGACGGAATTTCTTTAGTAGCTACAGATAATTCGTATGCCTTTCTAGAATCTTTGTCTAGCTTTTGAAGAACAATGTTCGTTATTATCGCATTTGAAAGATCATTACATTCTAAATTAAGCGCTTTTAAGCCTCTTAAATTCTTTTTAACTTTATCAGATAAATTTCTCAATAATTTTGAGTTTTCGAAATTTATTTTTTCTAATCCCAATATTTCCTGAATATGGAGATCCACTATTGCACGTTTATTTTCATACCTTGCCTCTAATGCACTAAACAAGGATTTAACCGTGTCCTCACTAGTTTCTAACATTTTTGCTTCACCTTGTAAGGCAGCTTTTAAATAGAATAATTTTTGAGTTTCTGAAATGTTTTCATTAGTAGAAATCATGGATTGAAACTGACCCTTAAAGTTAGCAAATTCTTCAATTCTACCGCTAAATTTAGGTAACGGGATAGTAGGCAATTTAGCAGCCAAATCAAACTTTAATGAATTGTTAGCGCTAAAGTCTTCAGTTTTAGACTTATCCGTTTTATCAGTAAACCCAGTAAGGAAATATTTAATGTTTACCTCCAGAGTGTCGCAGATAGAGTCCAATTCCATGAAGACTTCATCACACTCGAATTCTTCTTTTTCATCCAACTTTAACTCACCGTATAACTCGAAGAGCCTTTTCAATTCTTGTTTTAATTCCGAGATATCACGTAATTTACTTTCGCATTCAACTTTAGTCTTCTTACACAATTCTTTATCTTTCTCATCAAATTTAGTTATAATCGTGAGTTTTGCCTTTACGCGTCCCCTTAATCGGTTCAACTCAGCTTTATTATATGTTTTAGCCATTTTATTATCCGGCTGCTGGACCATATGTTGTTCGCTGGTAGTGGACTCTATAACTTATTTTGAGAAATAGCTGAGGCTGACACAATTGTAGTTTTGCTTGGTTTTATTGAAGAACCATTATATTGTATACATTATGCCGCCGCAGTCTTACAGTTTCTGCCGCTCGTCCCAGAGACCGCAGTATAAAACTGCAATCCCAGAGGCGTTGCCACAGGAAAAGTATAAATATATAAATTTGCATATGCACAGTAAAATACAATATTGAAGACCACAAATTTGAAATACGTCAGTTTGCAAATGGCCAAGGAAATGAACTCAACAAGACACCCCTTCCTTTTTCTTTTAAGGGTTTGTTAAGAACATCATCCCCCGAGTGGCCTCGGTGCCTGTAACGGTGACCTGCCTGATGTATCCCTCGGGAAAGTGATTTTTTATTAACTTTCTCACTTTTCACTCCAGGGTCCCCCGTTACCACCATTTGTGGTTTAACCAGTTGGATGGGACCCTGAAGACGGCTCTGATTTTTAATCCAGACCAGAAACCAAGCAATAACTGGTCCAGCACCCCCAGAGGTATTTTGTAAGGACATCACTCTCCGAGGGCCCGTTGTTCCTATCACGCAGTCACTGACCCAGATTAGGACACCCCTCCCTCCCCCCTCGATTTTTTTTTTTTTTTTTTTTTTTGACCAACAACATGCAGCTCCAGTTTAGATATCGATACTAAGAAACCATGAATCATTCAAGTCATTGGAAAAACACCTACTGAAATGCTGCAGGACACCAAGCGTAAAATTAAATTTTGGCTAGATAACTTGTGTTGCGTAAAACTGTTTTATGTTGCCTTTCCAGTTAAAAAATTAACACGTACGTACCCCAATCTGTTTTCTTTTTTTTAATAATGAAATGCAGCCAATACTTTTGGCCCATCCTGTGTATGCCAGGGGTAAATTGGTGTCGGAAAACCGTTCTGGCACTGCTTTTTCGGGAAAATACTTCGCTCTAAAATAGAATATTTTATTAAATTTTTGCATCGGTTTTTGCTCTCACACTCTAGTTGGGGTAACGTAACCTGTCAGCATTGTGAAGGCTACACAGTTCCTTATCACAGCATTATGCCTCTGCCAGGTCACCATAGCCCCAACTAGATAATGACAAAATAAATGCATAAATATCGTATGGCACTTAAATAAGTTGGTTGTATAAAGATATTAAGCAAGAAATAAGAATAAACTGTATGGATGCTTCACTACCGGAACACAATAATAAGGTTTAAAACTAAAGAAAGGAATTTTTCCAGAAAAAACTGCACATACATAAAGGTTAAACATCCATTATATTGTTAACTAATAACAAAAATGTTCATTCCTGTATTTTATCGGATTCTACGTACTTTTGATCGCTTCTCGGACGCTCCATGTTGAGGGTACGGAAGGAAAACCTTATCGCCTGCGAGGGTAAACTGGAGCCTTCGACTGATGAGCGGAGGGTCGCATATTGCGCGACTCTCAAGCGTAGCTTCTATACAGAGACTCTAGCCCCAACTATAGACATTCGGGTTTTTTCCTTCTCTTTCTTCATGTATGTCTCACTTTCACAGAATTTGATAATGACAACCGAAAATAAAATCTCTCTTCTATATAGAAATAATTAGTCCTTAACTTCCACGACCGCACTCCGTTTTGCATATTCTATGCTTAGAAATGTCTTTGGCGCCTACAGAAGCTAAAATAATCACATGTGCGCAGTAACTTCAACTCGTGATCTGAACCGAGCTGGTCTTCGTCGCCAACTTAGTAGCATGATCAGAGTTTTCTCTTCCGGGGGAGGGGGGGGGGAGAACATCTATAATACAGAGCTGCCACTGAGTTCCGCTACTAAAAATAGATGATTTAGTACACTCTAATGCAGCGTTTCTTAAATTGTGTTCCGCGGGACCCAGGGGTTCCATGGAGATCAATCAAGAGTTCCACGAAACTCTTACAGTCTTTCTTTTCCTTTCGTTTTAGAAAACTTGAAAAATCTATCAAAATAAGGAATTTTTAAAACTTTAACTTACATTTTAAACTTCTGCTTGCCTACAAAATTTTGTTTTCAAATTTTACTTTTTGTTAATTTTTGAAATTATATTTTGACATCACAAAATTTTATTTCAAAAAATTTTCACTTTGACTGTAAATAAAACATTTTAAGAATGTTTGCTTCAAACTATACTACTTATGAAAAAAACAGTAGTTCCACGAAAAAACTGCTTATTTAGAAGAGTTCTACTCATTAAAAAAAATTGAGAAACGCTGCTCTAATGTGAAAAGAAGTCTCCGAAATATTCCCAGCGTGCACAGAAAAAAAGTTTCTAAAATAGTCTCCCATTTTGAAAAAAATAGCTGTTATGTCATAATAATTTAATCATACTTCGAGGAATAGACATATCTTGCCTGCGTGGTATGCAAGCGACACCACGAGGGACTAGATGAATAATACTCGGATCAAATTTCCCAAACGTTTTCCCTAAAAAACCATAAAAATTTAAAAATATTTACAACACTCCAACCCTTTTCACTGCACTCTAAAGAAACAACTGCAGTAGTACCTCGTTTATCCGGATCTTCTGTTTATCCTGATAAAATTTGTACGTATAAAAAAAGTTAAATTTACTTAAATAGCAACTTTTAATTATAATAACAAGAGCGGACTATAACTGTGCCAAAACTTCGGCTTTTTATCTTTATTTAACGTTGAACTCTTGCATAGAACGTGCAATAAAGTATAGTACTTATTTGCCAAACAACATGGCGTACTTTGGAGTGTCATTCCGACAACACTACAGCTGAACAATAAATGAAGAATTTGCGAGAAGTGATACCATGTATTTTGTTACAAAACATTGTTTTTCGTTGTAATAAAAGATAAGTCTGCTTACTTAAGAATGTGTTTTGCTTACTACCCTTACTATCCAAATTATCGCTTATCTGAATGTCTTTGGTCCCAGTTAATCGGGATAAACAGAGGTTGTACTGCGCTGAATTGGCTGTACTGCAATATTCTGGTACAACTTTGCATAGTTCGGCTGTTAATTAAAAGCAATAGTAAAAGATTAATTCCATTAAAAGAATAGAAATGCCGCATTCGTTGCATTTTCAATCGAGGGGAAATTAGTGCTCGTTTTCGAAAAATGAATGTAATAAAGCTACAGGAAATACAAAAGCAAAATGTTATTGGCATTCATTCAGAATGCAAACATATTAGTGGTGAGAGCAAAATTTTGCAATAATCACAATTGTAAAAACTCTTTAAAAAAAAGAAATCTATGAAATGAATGTTTTCGTACGACAATATGAACATCACACATTTCTGATCGTGAATTTGCTTCATAATTTTTTTGACTACTTTTTAATACGATTATTTTCAACAAAATAAAAGCGGTAAAATGTTTTTATCTTTTGGGTCATTCCATAGTGACTAACGTAACATTCGCAGCTGATTTTCAAACTCCTTCTATTTACACCGGCAGTAAAAGTGAATGTATTTTGGTTTAATATGCAGATTTAAAATGTACAAGGTGACTATTTTTCATTTCCACCAAGAATTTGAAGCAAAATAAGCGCTGGCAGGTGTTTTTTCACCAAAAAAGGCATTGTGACTAACGTAACATTTTTGCAACCCTGAGAAACAATGCTTATGTTACGAGGCAAATTTTTCTGAAACTTACGCAGGCATTTAAAATTGGCCGATATATTTGTAAGAGGTAAAGAATCTATTTTTAAAAATGTACTACAGATTTCTTACAGATGAATCTTTTTTGGCCCTTAATGGTACTTTTACGAAAAACTGTGTGTGACTAACGTAACGTGACTAACGTAACCATCGAATAACAAACAATGAATGCACATAAAAAACTTTTTATAATTGATTTCTTGCTCTGATATTACTTTTACACTTTTTAGGAACTTTTTTTGTGTTGCATTATGGTTCTTTCTTTACTTTTTTTTCTATAATAGTGTAAGAAATTGAATGAAAGGATTCAGTTCAATTAACTCAATTTGAATGTGCGAAAAAAATAAACAAATAAAAAAAATGCTTTTACAAACTGAATAACACCATTCTTGGGCTAATTAAATCCTAAATATCTCTCTTTAAAAAATTAACTTTATGCAAATTGACAGTTTCACCGAATTCTAGTATTCAGCCGATATACTAGTTATCGTCATAAGAAACTCCGCAGTACTTTTCAATAACATATTATTTTTTAAGGTTTACTGATTCATCGAACGAATCGGGTTGTGCATGCTTTTGAATTAAAATGTAATATTGAAAAAAAAAATATTCGAACGTTTTTGCAGAATGCATTTTAATTCCAGATATCACCGCAAATGTTTGAATTCCTAAATGATCATTCTTGCATTTTCTGAAATATATGGCAGCAGCGCTTATTGTCACTGTATCATGTAACATCTTCAAATGTTTTCCAACGAGCAGCCGTTACTTCATTTTAATAATATGTGGACATGTATTTTCTAAAAAAATAGAGACGTTCTTCTTTGTTAAGACTGTACTTCTATTAACTTAATTCTTAAACTTGGATTCTTGTGTTGAATGCTAATTCAGCAGGGTACTCAATTTGCTTTACTCACCTTTTTTCTTTTTTAATAATTCTTTAAATTGGAAGTATCTTTATAAAGACCTTTAAAAAAGTATTTTTTTAAGTAAAGAGAAGGTCTATACAATGTAATTTTACTGGTATTTTTCACCCTTTATATTTTTAATCAATATAGAATGCATGTATATTCAAAATTGTACATGAAAATGTACATTAAATTAAATAAGTTTAAATATTAGCAGTCATTTTTAAAATGTTATGTTAATCACATGCAAACTGTTACGTTAGTCACAGCTCAAATGTTACGTTAGTCACACTAATTATTTTATATCTACTGATACTGAAATAAATATTTTGCACTTTTTAAGAAGATATGATACAGATGTAAGAAAATAAAAAGTGCTGTTTGGTTCAATCATCTGGTTTAGTTTTTAAACAGAAAATAGTACATTTTCGTGACTAACGTAACGTAAATATTTTCAGTGAAATAACCAAACTAATTAAAGTACTTATCTTATAATGTATGCAAAAATAACAGTCAATTTTATTGGGTCAACATCTAATCATTCAGAATAAATATAGTTCTTTTAAAAATTTGCAAAAAAATTTACATTACACAAGAAAACGTAGACGCATGTTTTTTGCACATGCTAAGCCTTTTCTACAACCTCGCACGTTTATAGCCAGATGAAAAATACCGAATGAAATTTTTGCAAACTATTACTGGATTTATGTACTAGAAAGTATGCTGAATGAAATGATAGGTCACAATTAAGGCTTTGGGGGAAAAAAATTTCTGAGGTTGAGGTTGACATTTCTATGGAATGACCCTTTTCCTCAATAAGCGAAATTTCACTTTTTTTCCGCCCTGGAGAAAAAAAGGAAAAACCCGAGAAATTTAATGTACGTTTTGTCCTTTTTACATGAAAATAGTCGCCGTTTTTACAATTGATTGCAATAGCCATTTTCTTCCCATTTTCTGACTAAAATAGTCACCATAGTTGACTTTGCATCAGAAAAGCACTTGCTGGTTTTGTTGCCAATGGCATTCATGATAATATAAAATATTATTACTGACAATATGGTTAAAAACTTAAGGTTCTGGAGGGCTAAACCAACCCTTAAACAACTTCCTGTCCGAATGTGACTATTTCCTGTTGGCGTTTAAAAAATTTACTAATTCACCCATACATTATATATTGTATTTAAAAAAAAGGTTAAATTTAGTTATAAACTTTTATTTTTCAAAATGTCCTGCCATTGAAAGAAAGAGCGTTACAGAACCACTAAACTGGACTGCTAACATCACTAAAAAACTTGAATCTTTTTTTCCGAAATTCAGTGTGCCAATTTCAGAACTTCCTAATTATTCAATATCCTAAAGCAACGACATAATAATGTAAACAACCAATACTTAACGTTAAAGAAGCCAAAACAAAATCTTTACTTAAATAAGAAATTTCACCCGAATAGACACACACACACACAAAAGCTCATCTCCAATTACATTCCTTTTACTTCCTTTTTATCTTTCTCGTTTTGAAGGAAAAAAAAAGCTTTCTCTTTTAATTCCTTTTCCTAAAACAGATTGCTCACCACAATAAAAGAACTCCTTTCTTCTGTAGAATACTTATTTTTATTTATTGTTTCTTAAAGTTTTGCTTCTGAAACATCAAAAGAAATCTGATTTTGTTCGCTCAATCCTTTTACTTAAGTCAATACTCGAATGCTTCTCCTCATTTCTAAAGTAATTATTTCACAAAAACAACTAAAAAAAATGTTTCCGGTGTTTCGCTGCTAACAGTATTTTACTTTATCCTTACTATATGTCATTATAAACTAAGAAACTTAGGTCTAAATTGATTTCGAATATTGTTTTTCGGAATTATCCAAAAATAATGTCACACTTTGAGGGGGGTTCTGAAGTTGTGACAGTTCGTGGAAAGGGGGGAGGGAGGGAGTAACGAGAAATTTGACATTACGCATGTTTAATAACAAATGTTTAATGATTCCGGTATTCCGCTGCTAACAGTATTTTACTTGATCCTTTGCTATATGTCGTTATAAACTTATATGATGATAAACAACGTATTGACGCACAAAATTAGCAGATTACTGCATACACGTGTTTCGAGGTTTTAGGGAACCTCTTTTTCAATGCAAATAGTGAGCTTTTGGATGAAAAGACATCCGGTAAAATCCCTTTTACTGAATGTCTTTTCATCGGTTCTTTGTCCCTAAAACCCCGAAACACGTGTATGCAGTAATCTGTTAGTTTTGTGCGTCAAAACGTTGTTGATCAACTTTTACTTTTCCGCACAAAGGTATTTATATTTATTTCTTAAGAAACTTATGTCGAAATTTATTTCAAATATTAAATTTTGGGATCGCCCACAAAATATGTCACGCTTTGGGGGGGGGGGGATTCTGAAGTTGTGGCAGTTCATTGCAAGGGGGGAGGAGGGTAACGAGAAGTGTGATATCATGCATGTTTTATAACAAATGTTTAATGATACCGGTATTTTGCTGTCAACAGTACTTTACTAATTCGAACTATACTTCACAATAAACTAAGAAACTTATGTCTAAATTGATTGCAAATATTGTCTTTTGGGATCGTCCACAAATTCTGTCACGCTTTGAGGGGGGTTCTGAAGTTGTGACAATTTGTGGCAAGGGGGTAATGAGAAGTGTGACGTCAAGCATGTTTTATAACAAATGTTTAATTATTCCGGTATTTCACTGTTAACAATACTTTACTTATTCTTACTATAAGCATAATAAACTAAGAAACTTATGTCAAAACTGATTGCAAGTATTGTCTTTTGGGATCGTCCACAAATAGTGTCACGCTTGGAAAGGGGTTCTGAAGTTGTAAAAGCTTGTGTCAAGGGAGCGTGGCATGTAACAAGGAAAGGGGACGGTAAGGTGAAATTTAACACTTTGGTACAAAGAGAGGAAGAAGGTCAAATATGATGAAAAAGTGTGACATCATTTATAAATAACCTTTTTATGCTGTGCATAAGTAAATGGTTCCATTAATTTTGTTCATAGTTATATTTTAGGCCGTTACCTAACTTTCCTTGTTCTGCAAATTATAATGCTCCTTTGAGAAATTATATTTTTAATTTTCGGAACTATATAAGTTAATCTAAATTGAAAAGAAACATACCTCTCCTTTTTTTGATAAAATAGGCATTGTAATTTAAATATACATCACATCCGAGGACCCCCCGTTGAAGAATTTAAACATACAGAACAAGATAAATAAGGTAACTGTCTAAAAGGTAAGAAGGAATAATTTTAATCGGAAGAGATACGCATATACGGCTTAATATGCAATGCCAAGATGCTGAACATAAATTTGTACATTTGAAACTTATATGGCCGACGAAAAAAAAAACTATATTAATTTTTCCCCGCTAGCATCACGTATCTTATGCTTCTTCATTTTTTTTTCTTTCTTCTAGGGCTGCTAAATGAATTACCAACTCACCAACACAACCAGAAGTTGCTGTTCTCTCGTAACTTCTGGTTGTGTTGGTGAGCTTCTTGCACTGATGAAGAGGCTCCATTGTAGCCTTGAAATAGCTATATGATGTATTTTCTACAATATTTGTGCTTTATTTACGTTATTTTTTCACCTTAATCATATTCTAGGGCTGCTGTAGAGGCTTTACCATTTGCTGACCTAATGTGATCGCCGATACAGTGTCCATTCATTCATTCATGCGGCACTACTACCAGCGGATGCCATTACCAGGAAAATTTTAACTCCCAACAGATTGCGGCACCTGAGTTCTCTTAGATGCAACACTGCACAAGCAATTTAATTTTGACAAGAGTATTTAAAATTATACGAGTACTAGAGGGACCTTTTACATGCGGTGTAATTATACGACAAGGACATTGTCGATTCTATTCATTTTGAAAATCCACCGATTGGGGCCAGGTTCGATCCTGCGCCATTGCGTGTAAGAGACCAACACCTAATCACTAAGCCACTACATCGACTAAAATAAATTATTAAATATAAGATTGATAGTTGCAGATAGGGAGACATATTCATGCATTTTAAACACTTATGCTTGGAGAGAAAAAAAATTTTTTTTTTTTTTTTTTGGTAACACATACGTCATTGATATTTTAACGTGTCTATAGAACTAGTAAATTCGCTTAACTTCAGATAAAATATTCCGTGTACAGAAAGCTGCCTATAAAATCTTTAAAGTATCTTCTACACAAGTTTCTTAAGTTACTTAACTTTAACCAGAATATACTATATACATATTTGCTACCTTAATGTAAAGTGAATAGAATTTTTATCTGCTAAAACAGTTGCTTTGAATAAAATATTTATTAACGAGCAGTTCTAAATTTATAAGAATCAAAAAAGCATTAGAAATTTCTGAAGTATATTAAGCAAAAAGTACATTTTATGTTCTAATGTACTTGTTCCAATTTTCTTTCAAACCATGAAATAAAAGACTAAAAGAAGTTTTCAACATTTTGTTTCTATTATTTGGAGAATTTTTATGTTAAGCGATTTTTTCAAACGGTTAAGAAAGAAAAAGTATGCAAATGATCTTAATGAGAAAATATTTAAGACATGAGAAGTAGAAAAGTTTTAGTTTTGATTTAAAATGAAAAAAAAAAGGTGATTAAAGACCACCATTTCGGAAGAAACATTTAGAGTTTAACACTGTGAAAAGTTTTAAGCTTCTTCACGGCATTCCGAAAATTAATCTGCTTCTTCGCAAAACGCATACTAGTTTTATTAAGATTCAGTATTTAAAAGTACTTGTTCAGTTTTGCATTTGCCAAATAGCGAATGCAAAACCATATATAAATAATTTTAACTTCCACACACTTGAAAAATATACATATAACTTCGAATTTTAAAAGAAAAAGATCATATTGATATAATATTTCAATCGGCTTTCTATAGTGTTTTTAGGTACAAGTTGTAAACAAATGTTTAAAAAATTCTTCTATATTTATAGTAATTTATAAAACCATTTTGCACACAAAAAGCTTTTTTTTTTTTTTTTTGTAATTGAGATTACAGAACATAAATATTTATACAGTAAAACTTCGTTTACCCGGCCCTAATTTCTTCGAATATCCGGTAAATCCGGCACGTGAATTGTTTATTAAATAAAGTATTTTCAGTACGTTACCGCCCTATAACCAGGGCTTAGGCATAAATACATGAAATACACCGCCAGCTCAGTCAATTCCAGCCGAAGACTGCAGTTTCGTGCTTATTAGCACGAAGCCGAGCCTGGATACTGGCTCCCCCGAATAGGATTACTGAATATACCTGTCTTGCCTTCAATATTCGAGTTGAACCGAACCATTGCTTCGGTCACTCGTCTGATTTGAGCTAATTATGTATTAGCTACCAGTTTGTTTGGCACTCTTGGCTTCCTTAAGAGGTTTTCCACCTCCAGCTCGGTCAATCCTATTCCGGACTGATGAGTGCTAATAAGCACGAAACTGCAGTCCTCGGCTGGAATTGACTGAGCTGGCGGTGTATTTCATGTAAATAAAGTATTGTTTTCGACAAATTTGACGAAGCCAGAAACTTTGCTGTGGTAACCCTAGTAACGCAACAATAAAAAATCCGATCAAAAATCGCTAAACTTAAGCTGATGCGACGGCATCGCCTATATACATTTCGGCTCTAGTCCCAGTTAGTCCGGTTAAACAAAGTTCCACTGTATCATAGAGTAAAGAAATTACATAGAGAGGCCCCGCTATACCAAGAAATTGAAGCTGGGAATTGCATCGCTGTATTCCAAGGTAGAGCCGCTATATAGACAGGCCGACGCATCAGCTTAAGTTGAGCCATTTTCGATCGGATTTTTCATTGTTGCACTACTAGGGTTACCACAGCAAAGTTTCGGGTTTCGACGAATTTGCAGAAAATAATACTTTATTTAATAAACAATTCACGTGCCGCTAATAATCGTTCGCAGTGAACAATCACCAAACGCGATAACTCGCCAGAAAGACAACCACTCAAACACGCGCTCCGATCCAAAAAGGCTGATCATAAGCTGATGCGCCGGCTCGTATATATAGGGGCCTTATCCCAAGGTCATTAGATACTTGCTTAATATCTTGAGATAATTTGATTTAAAGCATTCTATCACTGAATCTCAATTGGTAGTTAATCTAAAATTGTTACAAGCTTATGAGGCACGGTTTTGAAATTGTATTACAACATGAATTAAAACGCTTTAACCAATCCACCAGCTACTTTATTTGGTTGTTATCATAACCCCGCCCATAATTGCACCGCTGTATCCGATAATGGGGTCGTTTCCAAAATTTTAAAAGTATTTTTTCTGAAAGAGCATGCTTAAAAACATAGGATCTGACTATTTTAAATAATTTGACTAAGTTTAATAATTTTAAAAAAATACTTTAATCGATGCGCTTTCATTGTTTAACGCTTCTGCCGATGACACCACAAATGATGAAATGCCATTCACTGTTGCCATTCGGAAGAGCACAATATTTAATTCGCATCTTTACTCACGTGTACTGGCAACGATATGGTTGATAGAAAGCGAAGAGGCAATTTTTAATTCGCTGCTTGATTAGCATAACGTGGAAACGCAGTGAAAAATGCGCCAAAGGACATCATTTGTGACGTCATAAAGACCACGCCTTGTTTGAAAAATTGAACATTTTAAAAAATTAATTTAAAAATAACTGTTGGGAAAATGAAAGTATTTTCTGGGTCCATGTGTTTTTTTTTTTTTTTTTGCTTATTTTATCAATTTCTGAGACTGAAAGTAGTACTTTTGACTGAAGGAAACAACCCCATTCCGGCTTCAATTTCATCTCCTTTTTACCATAGACGGGGCCTCTCTATGTATATTTCTTTACTCTATATACCTACTGTATTTTGACTTTTTTTTTTTTTTGAGTTCATCGTACTTCCTCAAAATACAGATCTATATTACGTTTGAATGTTTACAATTTGAAAAGCATATTCAGTGGATAAAACAGTGATTTAATAAGAAACGAATAATGCGGTGGAAAATACAACTTTTAGTTTTTCTGAATTTAAGACATTCCGTGTTTCAGCTCTTCTACAAAGTATGAATTTAAAAAGGCGGATGAGTACATAGCATGGCTTTCTTGCACACATAGTTTCAAACTGATTTAGGTTCACAACTACAGTTTTAGAGATTCATCATAGGAGTATCGAGACTATGCTTAACACTGGCTCTACGTGAATATCGCTAAAATGACATTAATTAGGCATTTCATACTTGTCCCAAATTTTTGCCCATAATGGTGATAGTTTGTCAAAGTGGTCACAATTTTTTTTTTCATCACTTCAGTTTGCATTCTTTTCGTCACTGCTGTTTGGTGTTGAAATAATACCGTCATCATATTAAAGGGAGTATAATTTCAAAAATTGTTACCGCTGAAATCCGAAAACCGAAATTTTCATAAAACTGCTTTAAAATGCTTGCATTAAAGTACAGTATCTTATATAATTAAAAACTGAGCATATGTACCTATGTATCAATGTATGTACCTATGTATCTATGTATGTACCTATGTATCTAAGTATGTCCAATCTTCTTCTCCCGAACGACAGTGAACTGACCATCGAACCAGGTATCCATGGATTCGTAATCTTCCCGTCTTCATGTCTGGCTATTTAACATAAACCTCCGATAATAATTAACGGAGATATCAATTAAAAACTATTAATTATGACACTTAGATTTCGACATAAAATCCCTAATTTTCGAAGGCTTTCCTCCATTTAAATTATTATTCAGTGCTTCATTTCAACTTTCCGCAACAATGCTTTTATTAAAATGTATAGCGAGAACATAGAGTAAAGAAATTACATAGAGAGGCCTCGCTATACAAAGAAATTGAAGCCGGAAGTTGCACCGCTGTATCCCAAGATCCTTAGCTTCTTGAGATACATCTTGATTCAAAACACTCCATTACTGAATCTCAATTGGTTGTTAATTTAAACTTAGATATCGTTGCAAGTTTATGAAGCACGCTTTTGAAAGTGCATTACAACATAAATTAAAATGTAAACCAATCCGCCAGCTACTTTATTTGGTTTCTGTCATAACCCGCTCATAATTGCACCGATGTATCCCATAATTCGGGCTTCAATTTCATCTCCTTTTTAACACGCTTTTATTAGCTTCACCTGTATGTATGTATGTATGTATGTATGTATGTATGTATGTATGTATGTATGTATGTATGTATGTATGTATGTATGTATGTATGTATCTTGTAACGCAGCTCAAATTTCGCCCACTTCCTGCGATCGGATTCTTTAGAAATTTGGCACGCGACCTCAGACCCGATGACAATGCAATATTCTACAATCAAATTAATTAATTAACTCTTTTAATTGTTAGTTTCCTACAATTTTAATCAATATTTTGGCATAAACCCAACAATGTGAAAAAAGAAAAATTTAAAAAAATACATTAAAAAATGCTCGCAAAAATTATTTAAAAATATATACAAAAACCTTTAATTTTTCTGCATCAGACAAAATTTGTTCCAATGTTCCAAGGTAATTAGAACATGAAATATAGTTGTTTTTAACTAATTTCATGCCAAAATTTAGGTGAGCCTTCAATTGGAAATTCATTGCTGATCAGACCATTGTTAAACAAAACTTTTATTCAAATGCATCTCAAATTTTCAAAGCAATATAAATATGATTTCAGCAAACATACATCGATGACTCACCGCAGTAGCTTCCCATCGGAGTGCCCTTGTCTTAACTTTAAGATATTACCTCGAACTCGTTTTATAAATAATTTTGTCGTCTGATAATTCTCCAACATAAGACTAAAAAACAGAAAAATAAAATAATAGTTTAAAAAACTAAAAAAACACGCTTTCGTAGCAAAATGAACTAAAAAGCGAAAAATAATCTTTGGAAGATAGTAGTTGACCAATCACTTAATTTTAATGTAATACAAAAAAGCGTGGGGGGCTTCTTATCAGTTGCTTGAATTTCTTCCATTTGTTGTCCAAGCAAAATTGTAAATAGACAGCACCCCACGCTTTTTTGTATTACATTAAAATTAAGTGATTGTTCAACTACTATCTTCCAAAGATTATTTTTCGCTTTTTAGTTCATTTTGCTACGAAAGCGTGTTTTTTTAGTTTTTTAAACTATTATTTTTTACCATAGACGGGGCATCTCTATGTATATTTATTTCTTTACTCTATGAGCGTGAAGAAAATCATTGAGATGAAAGATCTGTTGCCATTTTTTTCTCGAATATGAAAAGGTAAAATTCTTGATTTTGTTTTGAGGCTTTTCCTGTAATCACACACACAGGGGATTTAAAATGTTTACTTTTGAGGGGGTTTTCCGCAATCTGCCGCAAAATTTCGCCGACTTTTTTTTTTTTTTGGTTCAAACCTAATTGTTGAACTCGCGTCACCTGACATAACTTTTATTTTCGAGGGGGACCATGCAAAGCCGGGCGACGTAGCTAGCATTATCGAAAATTCGAAATAGTTTGGTAGAATGCCGAATCATAAACGGCGACAATTTTGTTGAAACATGGAGCGTCGAAGATACAAACTACGCGCTCTTCATGCAGTGTGGAATAATCACGTAAGTTTTGCCGATTTTTTAACTTAATGTAATTCACGATTATTGGTTCTGATTTCTGACATCCGAATTTGTGAAAGTTTTACTGTATTTTCAAAAAATCAAGAGCATGCGTACTCGCTTAAATGCTCAAAACTATCGAGATGTATACTTCCGTGGGTAGGTAAACGGTAGTATCTGCAGAAATGAGTTTTCCAGATATTTGAAGAAATATGTGTTGGATTCAATGCTAACTATAGGAAAATGTTGGAATTAGACGTTTTTTCGTGCTTTTTTTTCAGTGGAAACCAAATAAGCAAGTTTGTACAATAAAGCTAACATACAATAGACGACAAAAATGGAAAAAATTGAAAAATGAACAATTTGCAGTAACTGCTCTTTACCTGCCCACGGCAGTATAGTAAATGGATTCCTGGGGGGGGGGAAATCTGCATGAGAAAAGATGAGAACTTAACATTGATTGACACAAAATAAGCAAAGCACCCCGATTGAAATCCAAATGAGAGGTACAAAAAAAATTTTGGAAAAAAATAGAACCGACTTCAAAATTGCTTTAAAAAGGGAAAAATAATTTTATTCTTTAAACACCATCGATAATACTTTTAAACATAATTTTTGAAGTTGGCGCAAAAACAAAAAGTAAAATCCAGTGTAACCATGCTTCGTTCATATTTTTTTCAGAAAATCATCGAAAGTTAGAAACGAATCATTTATATCGTTACTCAAAGATGCTGTTATCAATGCATAATGTATGTGGTAGTAAAGGAACTAGGCCTGGTAAAATTTATAGTTGTAGTTGAATTATGGCGGTGAATGATCTGTTCTATCGTTTTTGCGCCAACTTCAAAAATTATGTTTAAAAGTATTATCGATGGTGTTTGAAGAATAAAATTATTTTTCCCTTTTTAGAGCAATTTTGAAGTCGGTTCTATTTTTTTCCAAATTTTTTTTTTTTTTTTCATCCTTTTTAGTGTAAATGTATATATTTCTGTAAAAGTAAGAAGTTACCATCATGAAACTTTACCCTTTGTTTTCCTAAAAATGCTACATACTAAAAAAAAGAAAAAAACCATAAGCACATCTTAAACTTTAAGCGATTGACTTTAAAAATATATCTTTTTACCACTTGAGAAAATGCCGGAATTTTCCAGAATCGGAAAGATGCAGAAATCAATAGAACATTCGAGAAAATACGAGAAACAGTAGAAACGAAATCTTAGTAAAATTCACTTGGTCCTAGTCGGGATTTGAACCCGGGTTGCTCGCGTGGAAGGCGAGAATTCTACCACTGAGCCACCGTTATCCACGATATATAAGCGCGAACTTCGTTACAATATTTAATCATTTAATAGGGAAATTGCAAGAAATTTATGGTTTTTTGCCCATAACTTTTTTTCTAAAGGACAAATATAGTCAAACAAAGTAATGGGACCTAAGTTGAGCCATCCCCTATTCATTAAAGAAAGAATCATCAAAATCGTTTCCCTAGGTGAGACGCTGTGAGTGGACAAACAAAAAAAAACATACATACGGTATGAACTGATAACCGCCTCCTTTTTGAAGTCGGTTAAAAACTGGACACTGTACAAATCCTAGATAAGAAATGATGATACCTTCTATGGTTAATCGTTTTTAAGAAGCGAGATACCATATGCGCCACTTCTTCGCACTTGAACAGGTCACGAGAAAAAGCGTTGCAACGGACATTCGAAGATTATCAAAATTAATTTCTTGGTTTACCCATATTTTTCTGCGTAAAAATTGTTTCTCTGTAACAATAGCATACCTCCAAAGAAAAAAAAATCAAAGTTTTACGTATTAGTACTTTTACCTGATTCATACTCAAACGTATCAACGTTGCACAAATAGTTTCTGTTTTTTTATTTACTGATTGACTTTTGTAACCTACACTTTCAAATTATAGTTGTTCGAAATTTGTTCTTCAAAACTGAAATTTTAATGATACGTTCCTAATGACTGTATCGTTTCTACGCCATGATGCACCAGTTACGTAAACTAACTTTATGCGAGTTTTCGGGCAAAAAAGATCATTAAAATTAGACTTCACATTTCAGTTTTTTTTTTTTTTTTTTTTTTTTTTTTTTTTTTTTTTTTTTTTTTTTTTTTTTTTTTTTAAATTTTAGAGATGATGTACAGACTTGACGTAAAAGCTGATGAACATTTATTGAGAGAAATGGAAAATAGTGTGGAAAACTGACTGAAAAATTTTTAATGAGTACAATTTAGACACACGGCAGTGTGTCAGCCAAGTTCGGAAATCAGGCGACCATCTGCCAGTGTGTATCTTACACGAACCATTTCAAGCTACTTTTGACTCCCTTATTTCTCAAAAACTATTAAATCTACGTGCTTGAAATTTTGTATGTCTAATAGAGCTGCCTAGCAGACCTATAATCCTAAATTTCATGAATGTACCTCTTATAGTTATGGAATTATTACTATCTGAAAATTGTCATTTTTTACACTGACTCACTCACTCATCAAAATGTTTACGAACTTCCAAGTGTCTCACATACTTGAAATTTGGCATAAAGATAGATTTTCATGCATATGTAAAGGGAAAAATCTAAAAAGTCAAAAAACTACATTAAAATAGCAAAAAACTACGCTATTTTTATGAGCATCACGGCGTATAATCACTTCGCCACGCGATTGCAAAATATTTCGCCAAATAGATCAAAAACAAATGTGGCTCGTCAAAGTTGCCAAAACAAGGTTGTTGAAGTTTTAAATTAACAATTTAATTTCTAACCAAAGTGAGGATTTAAACAATACTTTAAGTTCCGCTAAAATGAAAAATGATCCATCAAATAATTAAAATTGCAAATCTAGAGCTAAGCTTTTAAAATCAAAAATAGCCGGCTTTAAAATTTTATAAAAAGTTTAGATTTCAATTAAATGCAAAATTTTACATTTACAATTGCAAATCTAGAGCTAAGCCTTTAAAATCAAAAATAGCCGGCTTTAAAATTTTATAAAAACTTTAGATCTCAATTAAATGCAAAATTTTACAGGAGGAGCAAAAATGGCAGGAATAATTTCAACAATTGAGAAATATTTTCGCAAATTCTGCATCTTTTACTATGATAATCCCTCCGAACAATAAAGAAACTTCAGACAGATTTTGAGATGAGTCTTAGCGATTTTCCTAATTGTCGACAAATTTGAGGAAGCCAAAGACCAAGAGCTAATGTACGTTGGCCTTGCTGATAAATGGGAAAACAGATGATTATTGCTCAAAATTGGCGATTGCACCAAGTCCCCAGTTATCAAAATATCTTCATAACTTCTAATAAAAAGAAACCGCAAACCAGTGCACCGTAACACCAGGGAAAATAAGGAAAACATATATTTGTAATATACGCTTTTGCATCTATAACTGTCTAAATTAGAACATAACCTTTCATTAGGCTTTTCAAAAAGTAATGATATCCCAACAAAACATAAATGTGAAAAAGAAGCCAAGTTCGGTTGAAATGAGGTGCGGGAAAGACGGTGTCACCGACAAAAAAAAAGTTCAGATCTAAACAGTTACCAAGTTCCATAGCAAATCCTGATAGAATTTGTATTTTACCATGTTCTTCAATTCATTTAGAAAACAATTTTTTACTTTCTTTGATATTGGATTTAAAACTAATCCAATAAAAAAAATATAGTGATGACTAAAACTTGCCGCAAGTTTGAAATCCATTATCAAAGCAAGTAAAAAATTGTTTTCTAAATGAATTGAAGAACATGGGAAAATCCAACTTCTATCAGGAACTGCTATGGAACTTGGTAACTGTTTAGATCTGAACTTTTTTTTTTGTCGGTGACACCGTCTTTCCCGCACCTTATTTCAACCGAACTTGGCTTCTTTTTCACATTTATGTTTTGTTGGGATATACTTCTACTTCGTACAAGGAACTAAAATTAAGCGTCAACGTTTGTGCAAAGCACTCACAAATATCCGCTGAAGTTGGTTTCTAAGAGCGTCAAATTACAAATGGTACATCATTTTATAGATTTTTTTTTCTTTTTTTTTTAATTTTTGTTTTTGGAATGTAGCAGAGTTATAGAAAACAGAAACTCGTATATAGAGTCCGGATCATATGCAAATTCATATGTTTGCTTTCTTCAATGTTAATGCAAACATATAATACAAAAAATGGCAAATCTTCAAAATAATTAAACAGTACAGCGTTTTTCCCTCACTCTTAAAAAAAAATCATAAAACAAGGATTAAAAAACTATTTTATTTCTCTTAAATAACAAATAATGAGGTGACCTGCGGGATTTTCTCGGGTAGCCCGATTTTCGTGCATGATATTCTGCCGTGGGCAGGTAAACGGCGGTGTCTGCAGAAATGAGTTTTCGAGCTAGTGAAACCTTTGCATAACGATATTGTCTATAACGATAACCTGTCTATAACAATATTTTTTTTTTCGCCCCAGCAAAGTGTCAGCATGAAAAATCAAACTGTCTGTAACGATAACCTGTCTATTACGCATTTTTTTTAGGTCCCAACATTATCGTTGTAGACATGTTTTACTGCATCTGAAGAAACGTGTTTTGGATTCAACTACAACAGGGAGATGTTGGAATTAGACATTATTTTTCACGCTTTTTTTTTTTTTTTTTTTTTCAGCGGAAACCAAATAAGCAAGCTTGTACCCTAAAGCTAACGCACAATAGATGACAAAAAGGCAAAAAGATGAAAAATGAGAAATTTGCAGTTCGTGCCCTTTTTTTGCTCACGGCGGTTTTTATGCGCATACTATTTTTTGTGCATATTATCGCGAAAAAAATTTAATTATATCGCTAAAAATATGTTCATATGCAAGAATAGAAATGCCATTTGCGTTTTTACTCAGATGTTAAAATTTTTATTTCTGTGGATAAAATATTTTTAGTGCATATTTTTTGAGTTGTTACTGCGTATTTCAGGATTTTTAGTGCATATTTTAATGCTTTTACTGTGCATATAAACCGAGTTCTACGCATATGAATTCGTGCATATGTGAGCGCAAGCTAAGCCCTTATCTACCATTTTGAAGATTTAAAAATAAATCAGAAACACCTACTTAAAATCAATTATCTTATCTCTTCCCCTCACAGAATGCAGTCGATTTAATTTAGAGAATGAATTTAATTTTTCCCAGCGGATTTCGAATTAGCATGCAAAATCGTATCCTAGTTACAGACTTCGATCCATGACAAAAAGACCGTATATTCACCTTTAATTAAACTATTCCTTGGAGAATTTTACGTAACCTGAACTAAACAGTTATTAAATTGCAGAAGGGAATGCTGCTTTTTTATATCATTTCCATAAGCCTGCATTTAGCATTCCCCTGGAATGAATTGTAAACACAGTCATGTCTACCACTTTTGCATTGCATTTTCTGCTGATTACGTGAGTCAGAAATTTGCATTACGTGCGCTCCGTTGAGTATCACTTACATTTTAACTGCGAATTTATAAACATACTTGCAGACAACAGCTTTACAGAATGAAATGCATGGTGAATGTAGAAACACAATTACGCTTACCATTTCTGAAATGCAATTTCAACTTTTTAAGTAACAACTTTCTAATATCTGCGTTTGCGTTCCCTTCAGCTTTACTAAAATTACATCTGTCGCGTAAATCTTGAGATATAAAAATCTTCTGTGCGGACGTTTGTCACAATAAGGCTTTTAAACTGCTGGACCGATTTTGATCAAATTTTTTTTGTGTAATTAAGTTGTGGCAAGCATGGTTTCGAAGCGCGATGGTTCGAATCGGAAACGTTTTTGTAAATTAATCATTAATTTAAACATTGGATGGTTATGTCTCCCAAATGAATAATGTTTATTTTAACCTATTGTTGAGCGAGAACTGAAATAAATATTTAACCCGTTGCCCAAGAAAAATAAGAAAGTCAGCCTGCTTTTTGTAATGAAATTTCCAACTGTGATATGTCAATTGAGAATAGATAAAACGTAGAGAGAGAGAGAGAGTGATTCATCAATCAGGGTATGGCCGGTGCAATTTTCGTGGCGATTTCCATTCCATTCCATCCCATTTGTAGAAATAATAAACCCAACGAGTTGGGTCCCATTGAATTTGTGATTGCGAAAAACATAATTTAAGACCACAAAATTTAAATGAATGCTGGACTTTTTTTTTTAACTATAGAAGCTTATTTGCTTCATACGCATAGAGGACCGCGTACACAACTCCTTTGCCTCCGGAAAAACACGGGAAAAATTTACAACGCAAAATAAGGAAGTAACACCCAGGAAGGACACTGATGGAAATCGTACCCACGACCTCCGGCATGCGAAGCGAAGCTTTCTACCTAAGAGCCACGCTGGCCCCGGTCAATGAAATTACAAACATAATCAAGCGATGAATTTCATAGGTTAAGTTTTACAAACTGAAACTCATCTTGAATATAGAACCACAATCCTAATCACCATTATATTTTCTCTCTTGAAGTTCAATCAAAAAATACATAAAAAAAGTGCTCACAGCATTTTATTTTCCATTTTTTTTTATCCAACAGAGCAGGCAACCCGCGCCCGATTTTAAGAGGACGCCCAATTTTGAAGCGTCAAATTTAAACAAAGGACTTCAGTGCTAAAAGATGCGTTACGCGTTCGCTTTTTCTGCTTATCCTTACTAATAATATAAATGCGAAAGTAAGTTTGTTTGTAATGTTTTCACTCCTTAACTACTCAACCGATCATCATGAAATTTTGTGTGCAGAATAGAACATAGAGTACGTTTTATCCCTGCAAAAAAAGTACATTCTAAAATGAGGCTCATCTTGATTTTCGGACTTATATTGCGACGTGTTTTCGCCATAACAGGAAGTAATATTTTCATATTAAATAAAACGAGACTAATATTAAGTTTTAAAGAATTGTATTGTGACGCGTTTTCGCCAAGACAGGTTAGTCATTTTGTCGCCAAAAGGATATATTTTGCTGAAAACAAATGTATAAATATCATTTTAAAATTAAATCCATGAGTCTGATACAAATTGTTTTTGGCTCTAAAAGGATTAATTAATTACCTTGCGTGCAATAGATGCAATATATAATTTAGGATTAAATCGCACAATTGAAGGCACTTTGGAAAATATAAACCGCCCTTATGAGAAAAAAAGTTTTGTCTTGCACCATTCATAGTTACTGACTGCAATTTTATTAATAGACCAGAACAGGCCTGACTTTTCATCCTTTTAAAGAAGGTAATATTCGAGGTTACATAGGTAATAATTATTAAATCACCAATTATAGCTGTCTTAACTAGCTTACGTTTTAATTTCTGATTGTAATACTTGTATGGATCACATAAGGAAAGAGGAACGTGACCTTAAATAAGTTGTTCAAAGGGGGATGCAGAACCTGAAACGTTGAGAAACACTGGTCTAGCGTACCGGTTCTCAACCCACCCCCCTCGGGTGCATGAAAATCCGTAAGGAGTACGCGGGGAAATATCAAAAAGTATAGAAAATGACATTGATAATGCCATTGATTGTCACAACTGTCACCATATCATGAACCCTCCTTCCCCTCAAACAGCAACATCGTTTGAGGACGAGCCCTACGTAATTAAACCTTAACAGCAGGCCGGTCATTTCGAACATTCAATGCAAATTTCATTGGAAAACAACAAAAACCACCCCCACTTATGTACAAAATCATCATTTTTCAAAACCAGGAATCCCCCTGACCTGCCCTCAAATGAAGACCCAGTTTAATAGTTTAATAGTATAATTACTATTAAACTTTAACAATGTAAGATTATTATTGGTAAATTAAATATAGCAGCATTTTTCATTTAACTGTACCTAATAGAGCACATTTTAATAAAAGTAGAGCGTTTTTTTTTAATGAGGAGGGGGGGGGGGCGAAGGAGGCACCCATAGTTAATGACAAACAAAACGTTGAAAGTGCAAAGAATGGAAAAGGTTGAAAGCCCCTGAAGGTTATTGTAGAGGTTAATGTCATGAACATTTATTTTGTAAAAAACCGTTGTCCCAGAAAAACACCCCTTTCTTACCAGAGTACTGACCAACAGAGAAATGTTATTACGGAATCTACCTTCCGCTTCACTGTCAATTAAGAGGATGTTTATCATTTCTACCGAAAAACCGCAAAACGAAATTGAAAACTTACTTTTTTTTTCTTCTCTCTCTCTATAATTGAAAATTCTTTGATAGTGTGTGAATCTTAAAACGAAGATATGGTTCGCGCACAGGGAAAAACAAAACGCATGTGTCACTGCGAACTGGTTTTACATATTACAAAAGTAGGCGGGCCATTTCACTGTGTGGGGAATGTTTGCTGTAAACAATTGATGATATTGACCCTAGCAAACAAAATTGTTTTTTTTTCCTTATTTATACCAAAGGGTCATTCCATAGTGACTAACGTAACATTCGCAGCTGATTTTCAAACTCCTTCTATTTACACCGGCAGTAAAAGTGAATGTATTTTGGTTTAATATGCAGATTTAAAATGTACAAGGTGACTATTTTTCATTTCCACCAAGAATTTGAAGCAAAATAAGCGCTGGCAGGTGTTTTTTCACCAAAAAAGGCATTGTGACTAACGTAACATTTTTGCAACCCTGAGAAACAATGCTTATGTTACGAGGCAAATTTTTCTGAAACTTACGCAGGCATTTAAAATTGGCCGATATATTTGTAAGAGGTAAAGAATCTATTTTTAAAAATGTACTACAGATTTCTTACAGATGAATCTTTTTTGGCCCTTAATGGTACTTTTACGAAAAACTGTGTGTGACTAACGTAACGTGACTAACGTAACCATCGAATAACAAACAATGAATGCACATAAAAAACTTTTTATAATTGATTTCTTGCCCTGATATTACTTTTACACTTTTTAGGAACTTTTTTTGTGTTGCATTATAGTTCTTTCTTTACTTTTTTTTCTATAATAGTGTAAGAAATTGAATGAAAGGATTCAGTTCAATTAACTCAATTTGAATGTGCGAAAAAAATAAACAAATAAAAAAAATGCTTTTACAAACTGAATAACACCATTCTTGGGCTAATTAAATCCTAAATATCTCTCTTTAAAAAATTAACTTTATGCAAATTGACAGTTTCACCGAATTCTAGTATTCAGCCGATATACTAGTTATCGTCATAAGAAACTCCGCAGTACTTTTCAATAACATATTATTTTTTAAGGTTTACTGATTCATCGAACGAATCGGGTTGTGCATGCTTTTGAATTAAAATGTAATATTGAAAAAAAAAATATTCGAACGTTTTTGCAGAATGCATTTTAATTCCAGATATCACCGCAAATGTTTGAATTCCTAAATGATCATTCTTGCATTTTCTGAAATATATGGCAGCAGCGCTTATTGTCACTGTATCATGTAACATCTTCAAATGTTTTCCAACGAGCAGCCGTTACTTCATTTTAATAATATGTGGACATGTATTTTCTAAAAAAATAGAGACGTTCTTCTTTGTTAAGACTGTACTTCTATTAACTTAATTCTTAAACTTGGATTCTTGTGTTGAATGCTAATTCAGCAGGGTACTCAATTTGCTTTACTCACCTTTTTTCTTTTTTAATAATTCTTTAAATTGGAAGTATCTTTATAAAGACCTTTAAAAAAGTATTTTTTTAAGTAAAGAGAAGGTCTATACAATGTAATTTTACTGGTATTTTTCACCCTTTATATTTTTAATCAATATAGAATGCATGTATATTCAAAATTGTACATGAAAATGTACATTAAATTAAATAAGTTTAAATATTAGCAGTCATTTTTAAAATGTTATGTTAATCACATGCAAACTGTTACGTTAGTCACAGCTCAAATGTTACGTTAGTCACACTAATTATTTTATATCTACTGATACTGAAATAAATATTTTGCACTTTTTAAGAAGATATGATACAGATGTAAGAAAATAAAAAGTGCTGTTTGGTTCAATCATCTGGTTTAGTTTTTAAACAGAAAATAGTACATTTTCGTGACTAACGTAACGTAAATATTTTCAGTGAAATAACCAAACTAATTAAAGTACTTATCTTATAATGTATGCAAAAATAACAGTCAATTTTATTGGGTCAACATCTAATCATTCAGAATAAATATAGTTCTTTTAAAAATTTGCAAAAAAATTTACATTACACAAGAAAACGTAGACGCATGTTTTTTGCACATGCTAAGCCTTTTCTACAACCTCGCACGTTTATAGCCAGATGAAAAATACCGAATGAAATTTTTGCAAACTATTACTGGATTTATGTACTAGAAAGTATGCTGAATGAAATGATAGGTCACAATTAAGGCTTTGGGGGAAAAAAATTTCTGAGGTTGAGGTTGACATTTCTATGGAATGACCCCAAATAAAACCGTCTGATCTTGCACGGGAGCAGTAGTTTGTTTGAATCTCCCTTTGAGTTAGGATACCCGGATCGAGTCTACCTCATATGAAGAAAGTAAGTGTTCATACTATATTTATTCTACACTAGTACTTGATATTTTGTAGTAGTGTGATTTCTTGATTAATGTGCATATCATTATTATTGTTATTATTTATTTATTTATTATTATTATTATTATTATTATTATTATTATTATTATTATTATTATTATTATTATTATTATTATTATTGTTATTATTAATAATAATATTGTTATTACTGTTATTGTTACTGATGTTGTTGTTATTATTTCTGTCTTTCGTTCGTAACATTTGAGACTATTTTGATCGAAATTTGAAATAAAGATCCCCCCCCCTCCCAAAATATCAGAAATGTTTAAAAAATAGCAGAAGTTAGTTATTTTTTCTTGAAAAAAATGAGCTAGAAGAATTAGCATTTACGACATTTTTTGTTTACTTTTTAGAAATTATTATTATTTTTGAAAGTACTATATTTGTACCTTTCGTTCCTAAATATTAGACTTTTGAATTTAATTTTGAAATGAACAAACTCTCATAAAACATGCGTTTTAAAGAAATTTAATTGAAGTGCGCGGATTTATTTTTGATGCTTAGGGTGAATAAAAACAATCTTTTAGTGCCTATGTATGAAAAAAAGATCCCAAAAAAAAGTATCGGAAACTGTTAAAAAATAGAAGTAGGTTTTTTTTTTTTTTTTTTTGGCGGAAATAAATGAACTTGAAGAATGAGTACATTTATTTGTTTATTTTTATATAGAATATATTATTTTTACTATTATTCATCATTTTACTATTATTTTTTGCATCTTTCGTTCCTAAAATATAAGTGATAAATGTGAATTTAAATCTGAAATCAACTGATTTTCATTAAACATGTGTTTTTTAAAACGCATTTTTTAACAAATTCAATCAAACTGCATACATTTAATTACGTTATGAGTGAATAAACACAATCTTTTTGTGCAGTGTCCCCTCTCCCCCGCCCCCCCCCCCCCCCCCTCCCCCCAAAAAAATTAGGAAATATGTAAAAAAATAGTAGTTTTTTTAACAGTTTATTGTTATTATTATTATTCATCTTATTACTATTATTATTATTATTTGTATCTCTCGTTCCTAAAATATAGAACTTTTAGATTTAAATTTGAAATCAACAGACTCTTATAAAACATGCGTTTTTAACAAATGTAATTAAACTGCATGTATTTAGTTTTGATGCCTTAGAATTAAAAAAAATTAAAAAAAAAAAAAAAAAAAAACTTTTTTTTTTTTGAGCCTATTTATGAAAAAAGATCCCCCAAAAAAGTATCTGAAATGCTAAAAAAAGTTTTTTTTCGGTAAATAAATGAGCCTGAAGAATGAGTACGTATGACATTTGTTTACTTGCTTTTTAGAATGTATTATTATTATTATTATTCATATTATCAATATTATTGTTTGTATCTTTCGTTCCGTAAATATAAGACTTTTGAATTTAAGTTTGAAATCACCAGACTTCACAAAACGTGTGTTTTCAACAAATTTAATTAAACTGCATGTATTTTCTTTTGACATATTAGGATGAATAAACACAATCTTATCGTGCTGTGTAAGACACAAAGGTCCCCCAAAAAAGAATAGGAAATGTTTAGAAAATAATAGTAGGGGTTTTTTTTTTCGGAAATAGATGAGTTAGAAGAATGAGCATTTATGACATTTATTTGTTTAATTTTTTAAATTTATTGTTACTAGTATTATTCATCTTCTTCTTATTATTATTATTATTCTTATATTTCGTTCCTAAACTATGGGACTTTTGAATTTAAATTTGAACCTCTCATAAAAACATGCGTTTTTAACAAATTTAGTTAAACTGCATGAAATGATTTTTTGTGTCTTAAAATGAACAAAAACTATCTTTTTGAGTCGATTTATGAAAAAAAGATCTTCAAAAAATGTATCGGAAAAGTTTAAAAAATAGTAGTTGTTTTTTTTTTTTTTTTTTGAGCAATCACGATTGCTAATTGTTCTCGCTTGACTGTTTTGATGTGCTATCGTTTTATTTTCCCGCCAGCACCCTCTGCAGCATCACCGTCGACCGGCTCCTCACGATGCTGCTCCTGTAGCGAAAGCCGTCTCCAGGTTGCATCCATAAGCTACACACACGCGCATACATACACAACTACATACACACACGCGGGCGCATACACAAATACATACACCTACACACACATACACAAACACATACACACCCACAAACACACTCAAACACATACATGCACACACACGCATACATAGACACCTACACATATATACAGACGCCTACACATACACACACACCTATACACAACTACCCACACACTCATCACAATCATGCCTACACGCAACTACCCAAACACTCATCACACTCATGCCTGCACGCAGACGCAAACACATATGCGTACACACACATACACATTCCCCACCACACACAAACACTCATACACACAACTACCCACACACTCATACCTGCACACAGACACAAACACACATGCCTACACACACACACACACACACACACACACACACACACACACACTCGTGATTGCGAAAAACATAATTTGAATTCAAGAGGGCAAAATTCAATTTTTTTTTTTTTTTTTTTTTTTTTTTTTTTGCGAAAATGAATAAGCCTAACAAAAATTTGTTTATTTTTTGGAATTTATTATTATTATAATTATTATTCATATTATCATCATTATTATTTGTATCTGTCGTTCCTAAAATATAAGACTTTTGCACTTTAATTTGAAACTAGATGCGTCGCCCGGCTTTGCACGGTCTACCTCGAAAATAAAAGTAATGACAAGTGACGCGTGCTCAACAATCAGGCTTGAATTTAAAAAAATAGCAAAATTTTGCTGTAGATTGCGGAAAAATAACGAAAAAAGGAAGCATTTTAAATTCTCCGATTTCAGGAAAAGCAAACTTTTATTTGTTCCTATTCGAGAAAAAAAATGGCAACAGATGTTTTTTCTCAATGATTTTCTTCACGCTACAAATTTTAATAAAAGCATTGTTACGGAAAGTTGAGATGAAGTACTGAATAATAATTGGAATGGACGAAAGCCTTCGAAAAATGGGGATTTTACGTCGAAATCTAAGTGTCATAGTTAATAGTTTTTAATTGATATCTCCGCTAATTATTATCGGAGGTTTATGTTAACTAGCCAAACACAAAGACGGAAAAATTAGGAACCTATTGATGCCTGGTGCGATGGTCAGTTCATTGGCGTTCGGGAGAAGTAACTTGAACATACATAGATAGATACATACGCTCAGTTTTTAATTATATAAGATCAACAGATTTTCACAAAAAGGGCGTTTTTAACAAATTTTATTAAACTGTATGTGTTTACTTTTGATACCTTAAGGTGAATAAATGAACAAAACCTGTTTGTGTGTAAAAAATAAAGGTCCCCCAAAAATCCATCGGAATTGTTTTTAAAAAAATAGTAGTTATTTTTTTTTTTTTTTTTTTTTTGCTGAATTAAATAAGGTAGCAGAATGAGTATTTACGACACTTATTTTGTCTATTTTCAGACATTATTATTATTATTATCATTTTATATATTTAGTGCGTAAACTATGAGACTTTCTGTATCGAAATTTTAAATCAACTGACTTTCATAAAACAAGTGTTTTTTAGCAAACTTGGATTGCATGTGCATTTTTGAATTTTGATATCTTACAGTGAGAAAAAAAAATCTTTTTGTGGTATTGAATTGAATATAATAAAGTTACAAAAAAAAAACCTATCGGAAATATTTAAAAAATAGAAGTAGTTAGTTATTTTTCGCTGAAGTAAATGCGCTAGAACAGTGGTTTCTAACCTTTTTAAGCAGATCGCTCCCTGTAGAAATTAACTGACTTCTATCGCCCCTACTTCTTCCTATCTTCCATGCAAAAAATCATAGCTTGGAGCTAGTGAACAAACAGAACGTTATCTATATAAATAAAACAACGAATATAATATGTATATATGTGTGTGCGTTATGTTCCCCATACAAATCCACAGTTCACATCGGATCTCGATGAAATTTGGCAGGGAGGTACTTGAGCACCCGAGAAGGAACGTACAGAGGTTTTCGAACTTCAAAAAAGAACTGAACCTCACAAATTTTAATGTTAGGACCCGAAAATGGCTTCTATAATATCAGGGCCAAAAAATGCTTGCAAAAATTAGGATAAAACATCCATAGACAACATTCGATGTTTCTGCTTCAGATAAAATTTGTTCCAATGTTCTAAGGTGATTAAAACGTGAATTATAACTGTTTTTCGCTAATTCCATGCTAAAATGTAGATAAGCCTTCAAATAGAAATTCATTGTTGAACAACGCTTTTATTTATATTTGTAGCGCGAAGAAAATCATTGAGAAGAATGATCTGTTGCCATTTTTTTCTCGAATATGAACAAATAAAATTCTAGCGACTGTTTTGCGGCTTTTCCTGTAATCGGGGAATTTAATTTTTTTCCTTCTTTTGGTAATGTTTCCACGATCCGTCGGGAAATTTTACATTTTTTTTCTTTTGTTCAAGGTTAATTGTTGAGTACGCATCACTTGACATAACTTTTATTTTCGAGATAAACCGTGCAAAGCCGGGCGATGCACCTAATTGAAAATAAATGCCTGATTTAAATTTGTAGCAAAACGTATAAGTTAAAGCAATTTCATCCAATCACTCTAAACAAAATAAATAAATTAATTAATAAATGAAAATATCCTACCTATTTTTTCCAAAGCGGTCAGATAGATATTTGAATGGAATCACATATTTATCTAAGATCATTGATGTACTTTTCAAAAGCAGAAGTGCATTTTTTGTAAAAATATTTTCTTCTCCAAACTGGAATCAGGGGAAATGTAAACACTGACACTTAAAATTTCAAAAAAATATACGAAATTGAAAAAATTATAAATTTTGCGATGAATAATGAAATCTTCATGTTCAACCGAGGTGTAAGAAGGAAGCTACTGAACTGATCGCCTCCTTAAGGAGCCAAATCGCCCTTTGGGGAGCTATTGGCCCCAGTTCAAGAACCACTGAGCTAGCAGAATGAACATTTTAGACATATTTTTTTTTTTTTTTAGATTTATTGTTGTTATTATTATTACTATTTTGTATGTTTCAAACGCAAAATATGAGACTTTTGGCTAGAAATTTAAAATTAACAGACTTTAATAAAACATGTTTTTTTTTAGTTTAATTAATTTGCATGTTTCCTTTTAATATCTTACGGTGAATTAAAGCAATCTTTTTGCGCTATGTACGAAATATAATTTGAAGAAAAAGATCCATCCCAAAACTAACCATTGGAAATGTTTAACAAGAAGTTCCGTCAGGAATTAAACGAGCTTACTTTCCCGTATACCAATATCTGACTTTCTAGTAAATGATTAATGTTCTCAAATTAGCTAAAATCGCAAATTATTTCAAACGTAACTTTTTAATATTTTAAGCCGACTTCTAGAAATAAAATATGGATGACTCAACTGAAGAAATAGGTGCGTAAAAAATAAATAAGTTTTCTTTTTTCATTAAAAAAAATCTTCAACCACTTTCAAAAAAAATGAAAAATAATAACTATATTAAAGAAATATATTACATATGACAAAAAAAATCGTTTGCTGTTGCCTTGTTGCCAAAAATAATTAATCTAGGGGAGACCGGGGTTAGTTGTTACAATTTTTTTCAATCGGGGGGGCACGGCAGTGCCCCCCCCCCCCCCCCCGATTGAAAAAACGCGAAACTTGGCGGGGGCACGGCAGTGCCCCCGCCAAGTCGAGCGCGAATCAAACACTGCCGTACCATCCTTTACTGGAACCATTTCGCCGCATTTTCAGGCCCCTATTTGAGAATCTTCTGATGAGACCAGAACGCAGAAATTTTCGTCATCCAGTAAGCTATAATCACATACTTAAAATCCGAAATTTCAAGTCTGTAGGTCATTTAGTTCCGAAGTTAAGCGAAAGCAAAGTTTCGCATTTATGACACTCACTCACTCATGATCATCAAAATAGAACTAGTACTTCCCATAAACTCAGAGAGGTGAAATTTGGTACAGAGTTAGGGTTTAATGGCCACATAAAGGGAAAACTATAAAAACTAGGCTAATCGAAGATCTGGAGTGCCCCTGATTAGAAAACACAAGAGCCCAACCAAACTATTAGAGATCGACATACCGCCTTTACAAAAAATATTCAACTTGGTGGGCCGCTTTATTTGATGTCAAAAATCGAAAGTCTGAAGTATCTAATGAAGAACCCTCAGCTGGTCTCAGCTGTATTAGAGATATGGTAATGCCCCCTTGTACGATTGGTACATAAAAAAACCCACTGTCATTGCAAAAGTCCAGCGTAGTGGGACACATCTTCTAATTTAATTTAGCCTAACTTTAGTCTACTCGAATATTACACAAATGAAATGTTTCTACAAAAAGAAGTGAAATCCCACCAAAAACATTCTGTAAAAAACTAGCCAAGTCTCGATGGAGCTGCTTGTTTATCTCTAAAAAGTAATGAAATCTAGACAAAGTTATGACAAGTCGAAGGTTCCTTACTGCAATTTCTTTATTGTTATAGTTAATGTTGCGTGACTTGGCCGTTAAACATTCTTTATACGTTAGTGGGTACAAGTCAATTTTGTTTTCACGTTTTCCAAGTGGCAAATTTCCATCGTCAATGGGTAGCGGTTCTGGCGACAGATTGGTGCAATCGTGTCATGGAGCACCTGGTTTTGTACCCTTGTGTACCCTTTAACGGCCAAGTCACACAACATTAACTATAACAATAAAGAAATCGCAGTAAGGAACCTTCGACTTGTCATGACTTTGTCTAGATTTCCTTACTTTTTAGAGATAAACAAGCAGCTCCATCGAGACTTGGCTAGTTTTTTACAGAATGTTTTTGGTGCGATATTTTTTTACGCTAAACTATTTCAATTATTTACACACGTGAAACTTTAAAATTCATCTAGATTGTTTAACATTCATAGCATATGTTTTTAAAAAATGATTAGAAGCCACTACTCCAAAATATTTCAAGAGTTTTTTTAATAGATGTAGATTGTAACAACTTACCCCACCGCGGGACATGTTGTTACAATATATGGGATTAGTTGTTACATGAGATATATTTTAGTAATGAAATGAATTTTCCACATTTTCTGGTTTATTCTGTTAAATTTTAAAACTTCTTAACCACGTTAAAAATCAAAAACTTTTTGGCTTCACAAATTTACTTCATTAATGACTTATTCTAATAAACTATCATCATCATTATCATTGTCCGCGAATTACAATTTTCACAAGCATATAATTAATCAAACTTAGCACATCGATCACGTGCCCATTTGTCACAATTACGACATTGAAGCCGTTTAGTTGTTTTTTTTTTTTTTTTTTGGATTCTGAGTAGGGGAGAGTCGGGTAAGATGGAGAGGCGGCTAAGATGGTGACTTGAATGTTTCTCTTTATTTGCGATAGATGGCAGCCCCTTATTGGGATATATGCTTCAGTGTTGGCCATCTTTCAATTGAATTACATTCCTAGCGTGGAAAAATAACTGTAACTGCCGCCATTTTGTGTTTTGTTATTTCAGCGTGAACATATCTAAATTTGTCAACCTTTTCATTAGTGGATTGCGTTAAATTGGTGAGTGTTTTGGGCTTTTCTTCAATTTTATACATAATTAGTCTTCTCGATTAATGATATAATGTTGCTTTTAAGTTAAAATACGGTTCATTTTATTCTCGTTTTGTACTTTAATTTCGACATGACGTCGTCGGGTAAGATGGATATGTAAGATGGCGGGTAAGATGGTGGTCTCCATCTTACACGCAAATAAAAAGCAGGCAATTTACTAGTCTCAAATCAAATATTTGTGCCTATAAGGATTACATATTATCTGTAAAAACTAGATTTTAAGACATTTTTTTACTTTTATTTTGTTTAATTACTTAAAAAAATATTTTTAAATGTTTAAAAAATTTGACTAGGTATTTGTTTAAATAAAAAAAAGAATTCTTTATTTTTATTCGTATTTTTCTTCTACAATGAATTGAGGCATATTAAAGATATCAATCAACTTTTCTTTTCTTGGATAGTTTAAAGGGGGGTAAAATTCATAACTGATGACAGCATCCTTAAAGTGATTATAACTTTATTTTTTTAGAAACAAAACGATGGGGAAATATAAAAGGATTACGGAAAGACAATCTTGGTCCAAAGAAGGTATGGATAAAGCTGTTGAAGAGGTACTAAGAGGAGCGTTCATTTTAACAACAGCAAAAAAATATTCTCTGCCTCAAACTTCTCTTCGGCGTTATGTGGATAAAAGGAAGAACAAAGAGCCATTTCCTGAGAACGCTGGAAGATTTAAGAATACTTTTACTGAGGAACAATTACTCTTGCTAAAAACCTATGTTACAGATATAGACAGACGTGCATTTGGTTTGACAAAGAAAGATTTTGCAAGAATCGCATTTGATTATGCTGAACATCTAAAAATAGAACATCGATTTAATAAGGAAGAAAGGATGGCTGGAAAAGATTTTGTGAGCAACTTTTTAAGTAAATTTAATTTATCTTTACGTAAGCCAGAGGCGACCTCAGTGGCAAGATTAGCAGCATTTAATGAAGTAAGTGTGCAAAACTTCTTTAATTTATTGACTGAAATTATGAAGAAACACAGATATGAGCCACACCAGATTTACAATGTTGACGAAACAGGTTGCTCAACTGTACCAACAAAATCCCCTCTCATTATAACACCAACAGGCAAACGACGGGTGGTTAAAGTATCTTCGGCTGAGAGAGGCTCAAATGTGAGTGTGGTCTGCTGTGTCAGCGCAACTGGACATTATGTGCCTCCACTTTTTATTTTTAAAAGAGTGCGCATGCAAGATTATTTGCTGCATGATGCACCACCTGGATCCCAAGCTGCCTGCAATCCAGACTCCAGCTTTATAAATGCCAAAATATTTTTGGAATGGCTGAGCCATTTTAAAAAAAATGTAGGACCTTCAGCTGACAATCAGATTCTGCTGTTGATGGACAATCACGCATCACACATAACCCTAGAAGCAGTAAATTTTTGCAGGGACAACTTTATCACTCTCCTTGGTTTTCCCCCGCACACAACCCACCGGATGCAGCCTTTGGACGTCAGTTTCTTCGGTCCTTTGAAAACTGCCTACAGTAATGTGTGCAATGATTTTTTAACTATGAATCCTGGCCAAACTGTTGCTGTGAAGAATGTACCTAGCCTCTTTCACAAAGCGTATGCCAAAGCGGCTACGCTAAATAACGCAGTGAAAGGATTTGAAGCAGCGGGGATTGTTCCCCTCAATTCACAAATTTTCTCAGCTGAAGAATTTGAACCTGCTGTGACAACAGCGGCTTATGCCACATCTAGTTCCGAAATTCATGATGCCGACACCCAACCTATTGCTGGTCCTTCTAATTCCTCCGATATCCAACCTGTTGCTGGTCCATCTAATGCCCCCGATATCCTGGTACTCCCTTTAGCTCCCCCAAAGGTAAAGAAACAAAGGACTAAAGCTCCATCGCTACATGCCACAAGTTCGCCTGTAAAAGAATATTTATTAGAAAAAAAGAAGCAAAAGGAAAGAAGAGAAGCAAAAAAAGTAAAGAAAAAAACTAAGGTCGTAGAGAATAAAACTAAGGTCGTAGAGAAGAAAAAATGCTCAAAAACTTATTTTGACTATTCATCAGATTCCTCCGTATCCATACATTACATGGACGAAGATGATAACTCAGATGAAGAAGTCGATGAAGTATGCATCATATGTGATGACTTCGGAAAAAATGAACTGTGGTTCAATTGTGCAAAATGCCACAAGTGGGCTCATGCGGCTTGTACTGGACTGTCAAATTCCGAAGCAAAAAAGAAGTCTTGGATATGTGATTTTTGTTCATAATTTTTTGGAAATTCATAATTTTGGGCATAAAATAAAATATAGTTCTTATACTTGACATAACGAGTTTATTTTATTTTGTCAAATGGAATCAACTACGTAATCGCCATCTTACCCTCCACTGGTATCCATCTTACCCGCACCATCGGGTAAGATGGATACTTTGTGATGGGAGTAAAAAAGCAAGATTAACAAAAATATAAATTGTTTACATGGCAGGGAAATAAACTGTCATTAGGCAATAGTTGTACGAAGATATTAGTACAAAAATATTTTTTCAAATGTAGTTAGTTCTGTCTTAGAAATGTAAAAAGTCTTAGGGTCTCCAACTTACCCGACTCTCCCCTACGGTTTAGAGCACTCTATGCATAACCAGTCTTCATCATCTTCACCCGAAGAATGCACTGTTCAGACGCACCATTTTTTTTTCTTTTTTTTTTTTTTTTTTTTTTTTTGCCTTTGTGTCTGTTGATTTCTTCTCTGTTAGATACAATTTCCTTTTCACAGATTTTTGTTCCCCAGCTTCGGCTTGCAAAACATTTTTTACTGGCGCATCTGTTAAATTGGCGCTGACCTATGGTTTCCGCTTGCGAACCGTCTTCATTTCTGCACTGCCTGCAGCGTTGGAGAAAGACCTATACATTCGAATAATACATTATTTATTATTATTATCATTGTTATAATTATTATTATTATTTATTTAACCATACATATTAACAACAAATTAATCATAGAATAAAAGAGATCAGAATTATTTTTATTATTATTATTACTATTGCCATCCAACTACAGTACTTTATGTGAATTAAATCATGCAATAACACAGCTCAGAAATACTACTTACCACCACTATCATTTTAAATCTTGCTGCAGAATCTCTCTAGTGTCATGAAATTCATCGGCTGCCTTTCGTAATGAACTACCTGCAATTACTTCTTTAGCCACATCCAGGTATGTTTCTTTAGGTATTTTGCCCCTGTCCGTCTTGTTTTTATAGTCCCCCGCCATATCACATTTAAAAAGAAAACATAATATTAAATTAAAACTTGCATGGGGCAAGTTGTTACTTTTAACAACTAACCCCATCAAAATTGTAACAACTTGCCCCATACGACGCCATTTGAGTTATTGGCACATATTACTGGTATTATATCTTTGTACAAAACTTTTGAATATGTTAGCACTTACCTAAAAATGTAGGCTTTCACGTGGTATAGAAATAAATTCGTTATCTGCAACGGCTTCGCCAGAAATAGAAAAATAACATCGGAAAGAAAAATTACTTCCAGACTCTGAAAGCCGTTTTTCTAGAGCACTCTCCATGCTACTGACTGCAAGCATTCCAGTGATTGTCAGGTAATGCAGATGGGTGAGGGCTATCATCTACTGCAAGGAAAGTCAGTTTGTCCTGGCGGTTACTTTTAAATTCGAATGTAACAACTTACCCCGTGTAACAACTAACCCCGGTTCTCCTACTTAAAAAATAAAGAAAAAACAACAAAATATCAATTTAAATAAATAATTTTCATTATCAAAAAACATAAAATAAAATAAAGGTATAATATAATAAAATAAAATGAATTATAATATAATAAAATATAATATAATATAATATAATATAATTAAGTAAAATAAATCGTCTTTGCATATTTTTATGTAGAAACATAAAGGACTCCGAATTTCTCCGCCAACCACTGAATACATGAACTAAAACTTCAGCTTGAAAGTAAAAACAAATCATATCAATAATAATTATTTCAAAGTAAAAACCATGACTGCGGAGTCGGAGTCAATCTCATTTTGGGGCATGAGAGTGAGATTCGGAAGTCGAAGGTTTTTAATCGGTTTAAGTGTCGTAATCGGTCATTTTCCCTCATGCGGATCGGTCAAGTCCGCATCTCTGCCAATGTTTGCGGAATCGGAGAAGGATTTATTCTGAGATAAAGGAGTCGGAGTCGAAAACTTTAAATTTTCAAGAGTCGGAGTCGATCATTTCCCCTCCGTGCCTAAATTTGTACTAAAGCTACGGAGTCAAAATCGAAGACGTGGAGTCGGAGTCTGACTAATTTTCGGGTACAGCAATCGGGGTCGGAGTGGATGGCCCTAAAATTCTAGGAGTCGAAGTTGGGAGTTGGTCATCAAGAGCTATTTCCAGCAAAATGTGTTTGAAGCAAATACTTCTTTACATTCGGGATCTATAGTGATTTTTAGTTTCTTCGTAGGAGCTAATGTTAAGGGAATTGCTCATAATTGAACGAAAAATTGTTCAAATCAAAAAATGAAAAATGGGAATAAGGTGTAATTTCCGAGATCTTTCGAACAAAAAAATTATTCGAATCGGACAATTTATTCAAAAGTTTTAGGTGGGGATTAGACAGACCGACAGACCGACATACATTTTTCCCCATCTCAACACCCTATTTTCCAATTTTTAATTTTTCGATATTTATTTGATTTTTATTTGACTTTTTTTTTCGTTTTTCGCGATATTTTTTAGATGCATTACGTTTTTTTTCATGCTTTTTTTCTTCTTTCTCTGACTTTTATTGAGAAAGTAAGCTAAAAAGTAAAACAAGTTTGTTTTTTTTTTTTTTTTTTTTTGCTGAGATAAATGAGCTAGAAGAATAAACATCTACAACTTTCATTTGTTTACTTTTTGGACAGTAATATTAATATATTATTACTGTTATTATTAGTATTAATATTATTATTATTATTACAATAATTATCAGCATTATTATTATTATTATTACTATTAGTAAAATATAAGATTTCTCGGATAGAAACTTGAAAGCAGCAGACTTTCATAGAACATGCATTTAAAAAATAATAATAATTAGATTGTGTAGGTACTTTTGATGTTTTACGTTGAATAAAATCAATCTTTTTGTGCTATGTACATGACAAAATACATGACATGAACAAAATAAGGACCTTAAAAAACATCGGAAAATATTTAAAAAGGATTAGTAGTTAATTATTTTTTGCTAAACTGAATTTGCTAGAAAAATGAATGTTTACAACATTTATTTAGTTTTTCAGACTGATTCTTACTCTTCTTATTTTAATAATGATGGTAATAGTAGTTATTGTTCTTATTGTTATTATTATATTCAAGACTTAAACAAAGCGAGGAAAACGTTACCCCTCACGTACGTCGACATTTCGGGTTGTGTGAAAGCGTATGTATAAATTTTTTTTTATAAACATACTCGTTTATTCAAGACATTTGTAAACTCTCCTCAAACTGTTTTAACACTTTGATTTCACTTTATTTTACCGTTTTTACGTAAAGAACTGATTTTTTTACTGTGTTTAAAAAAAGCTGTGTTACTCAATATAAAATATTCTTACGATGCACAAAATCAACGGGAGAGAGGCATAAAAAAAACAATACAGTACTGAACATTGTTCTGTATTGTTTCATTTTATGTCTCTCTCCTGTGTTAGTTTGTGTAATTTTTTTTTTAAACAATTCAGGCATATAGAAAATCTTTACTTTTTCTTTAATGGGGTCGTTTCCGAAATTTTAAAAGTATTTTTTTCTGAAAGAGCATGCTTAAAAGCATAGAATCCGAACATTTTTTAAATAATATGGCTTAAGTTTAATATTTTTAAAAAATTATTTTAATCGGTGCGCTTTCATTTTTTACTCTTCTGCCGATGACATCACAAATGATGAAATGCCATTCATTAATGCCATTCAAAGAGCGCAATTTTTAATTCGCTTCTTGATTATCGTAACGTGTAAACGCAGTATACTGATGTAGAGTCGCTACATAATACAGGTCGACTCATCGGCTTAAGTTTAACCATTTTGGATCGGATTTTTCATTGTTGCGGAGCCAGGGTTACCACAGCAAAATTTCGAGTTTGGCAAATTGCACAAAATAACATTTATTTAATAAACATCTTACGTGATGCTAATATTTGCTAGCAGTGAAAAATCATCAAACGCGATAACTTGCCAGAAAAGACAACCACTCAAACACACGCTCCGATCCAAAATGGCTCAACTTAAGTTGATGCATCGGTTCGTGTAAATAGGCGCCTTAGACTAGAGCCGTATAGATAGGCCGACGCATCAGCCTAAGTTTAGATATTTTGGATCGGATTTTTCATTGTTACACTGTCACGGTTACCAGAGCAAAGTTTCGGATTTCGCTAAATTTTCCGAAAATAATATTTTATTTAATAGAAAACTCACGAGCCGCTAATAATTGCTCACAGGGAACAATCACCAAACGCATTAACTCACCAGAAAGACAATCACTCAAACACGCGCTCCGATCCAAAATGGCTGATCTTAAGATGATACGCCGGCTCGTATATATAGAGACCTTATATTTATGTAGCGGCTCCACAGTGTATGGTCAAAAATTATTTTCTGGTAAATCAATAATTGCGCTTTGTCTTTGATAAGCATTTTATTAAGACATTGTTGTCAAAGCACTATTTTCTTTTAGTTAATGGTCCCCATTTTCCATTGCAATTTTTCTTTAGTGTTCGTAAAATTGCAGTATTGGCGAACCTATAAAAATTTTCCCATACTACGCACAGAGCCGTAATAAACTTCGCAGCTGATAGATATTTTCCAGACGACTCCAATTCTTGATTGCAGACACCCTTTCTTTTTACCCGACTGCGAGTGCGCGACGCAAAGGTGAGTAATGTGTTTGTCAGTCTATGTACATTGCTCGACATTGAAAATGCAACACCAAGAAGGAGTGGTCAGAAAGTGATGAAATTTGGCAAAAAGAAGGAGACAGCAAGGAATAACAAATGATCTTAATTTCAAAATGATGCGCAGAATACAGAGTGAGAACGGCGTCGGCTCAGTAGGATGTAGGGACCACCGCGGACAGCGATACACGAAGAAACACGTCTAGGCACAAGTCAATAAGGATGCGGATGGTGTCCAGAGGGATGGCTCTCCATTCTCTTTTAACCATTTGCCACAGTTCGTCTTCTGAACGAGGCAGAGACAGAGTCTGCAAACGCTTCCAGCCACATCAGACACATGTTCGATTGGTGACAAGTCAGGAGAGTATGGTGGCCAGGGAAGCATCTGTGTACCTTGGAGAGCATGTTGGCAGATGCGTGCACTGTGTGGTCGGGCGTTATCCTGCAGAAAAACTGCATTAGGTAGCCCTTGAAGGTAAGGGATTGCCACCGGCCGCAGCACATTATCCAAATATCGTTTTGCCGTCATAGTGCCCTGAATACGAACTAGAGGTGATATGGAATTGTACGCAACTGCGCCCCAAACCATTGTGCCACGCTGTCGTGCGGTGGGACGTTCCACGGATTAGATCTGTTTCCACGTCAACGCCACAACCGTATGAGGTGACTATCACTGGATAAATAGAAGCGGGATTCATCTGAGAACACCACATTTCGCCATTATGTCATCCACGTTGCTCTAGTCTGGCACCATACTAAACGTTGCTGCCTATGTTGTGGGGCCAATAGTAGTCTTCTTAGCGGACGCCGTGATTGCAGACCACGTTCGACCAAACGACAGGAAATGGATCTGGTTGACACTGGAACTATCAGGGTATTTTGCACCTGCTGCAGAATCGAGGAACAAATGACTTCTGAGTCTGCTACAGCTTGTCGGTGGATGTGTCGATCCACGCGTTCTGACGTCACTCTGACTGCCCCTGCACTTTTTAATCTTGCCACATTTCGTTGTTCCAACCATCTTCGGCACAGCCGATGCACCGTGCTCGCATCCATGTGGATATCAGCTGCGATTTGACGTACGGACCAACCTCCCCTTCTCAGTCCGATCACCATACCCCTCGTAAAATTGTCTATCTGCTGGAAGTGCCTTCGTTGACGTCGGCCTGGCATTCTCTCGTGTTACACGTATCCTCCAAGACATAAACAAAATTTCTTCAATAATTCTCCATTCAGAAATAACGACACGAATATTGTCTATTCTACAAGTTCCTTCCCTTATATCTTACTTCACGTGCGTCGGAGAGCTTCGCATTTCACGTCATTTACATAACTCAGTAATGTACGTCTACTCTAAAATTTGCATAAATTTCTGAACACTCCTTCTTGGTGTTGAATTTTCAATGTCGAGCAGCATATGTATGTCTGTTCCTATGTGGCGTTCTAGGGGCTAAACGCTTTGGTCAATTTTGGTAATTCTTACGTCAATCGATTTGTCTTAACCTTGGGAGTGTCACTAAACATATGACAGTAATCAAAATTCACCATATCAACAACCAGTTGCTATATTTTGTCAGTTCGGGATCGGCGCACGTTTGGTGTTGCACACTGTGTCGCACACTACCTGCGTGCGACAAATGCAGGTAATTTTCGCTGCCTGAATTTTTTTGTTTACTAAGTCTACCAATTGGGATCTCAGTGGCCGAGTGGTCTAAGCGATTGCTTCTCCCACTTGAGGCGGTGGGTCAAGACACCCTCGCTCCGGATGTACTTTCCCCTCTTTCTGATGTAAATTCTTTCGTGTGTTCGTTATTTGTATTCTGTACTGTAATAAAAAGTATATTATGCGTAACGAAGGCAAGACACTCAGATTGTAGTCCTCATCAAAATAAACCCGTGCAATAAGCACCAAAAGAAAGTTTACTTATTTGATTTTCATCTCTAACATGTTGCATTTGTTTTTGCCTTGATTCAAGGGACTGAGTTTCACGACGTGTACTGTCTCGACAGGCTTTTTTAGTTTTGCGAGAAAGATTTGACTGACGATGTTTGCTAGCTCGTGTCATCATGAGTTATACAGGCTGTTTATATAGCTGTGCTGTGGTTGACTTAGTTCAAGCATTTTTGCTAGAGGTCAAGCACATGTAGCTTTAAGCCGAGTTAGGTCAATAGAGGGACCAATTATCAGTAGTTTAGACCACCGCAAGATGCTTAATAGACCTCAAGATACAAACAAACTCTTCTAATGAAATGACAAGATTGTGAAATGTACCGTATCATAATCGTAATAACTAAACCAATGAAAATTAACTAAAGAGTGTCAAATAAAAAATTATTAAATAAAAACAAAAAACCCGACTGCGTAAAAAATAAAAAACCAAAAAGAAAAATGTATAAGTTCCAGTAATTTAGAATGTGTTTAAGTACTACTGAATAACTACACCGGCACCGTTGAAATAGTTTTATAACCTTACACAAATAAGACAAATTATAAATTTAAAAGCAGAATAGAAGGATCAGCAGTCGGGGCCCATTCCTTTCTGATTCAAGGAATCCCGTAAAATTTGAATGAGCCCCGACTGTTGATCATTCTATTCTGCTTTTAAATCTATTATTTGTCTTATCTGTGTACGGTTATAAAACTATTTCAACGGTGTAGTTATTCAGTAGTACTTAAACACATTCTAAATTACTGGGGCCTATATATTTTTCTTTTGAATTTTTTGGTTTTTACAGTCGGGTTTTTTGTTTTTATTTAATAATTCTTTATTTATTTTGAACCCGGTTGTACACATTCAGTAGAGATGGCGTGGCCTATAAGGTTTACCTGTAGGCGGAGCAAATTGCACTTTCATAGACCTAACTTCTGATTTGCTTCCTTCAGGTTGATTTCATGACGTCATACCCGTGAAGGTCCATAAGGGGATCTCAACCTCTTCATTCACGGAGAACCATCTCTTCTCTCAGGAAAACCTTTATTCTTGCAAAGCGACATTTGCACTTGTTTGGTTCGGCGTACACTAAAAACATGTGTAAAGTAGCCGCAATATGCTTTCATGGATCAGGAACTTTCTTTGTGAGCGTTTCTGTGCCACTCGTTTCGGTGAAGCCACTTCTTGTTATAAACAAACTGAAACTGGTCTTCCACAAGGTACAGTGATTAGCCCTACATTATTCAACATCTTTATTAATGATCTTCCCGACATCTTGACTTCTGATGGGTTGACTAAAACAGCTCTCTTTGCTGACGACCTTGCTATTTGGTGCAGGGCATCAAAAAAAGGTCAGCCCAATTTAAATATTATCTTGAATTTGACGCTCGAGAGACAGAATTCGTGGTGTGAGGAAATTAACATGACTATAAACCTATTGAAGACTACTTGCCCATTCTTTACTTTAAATAGGCAACCCTTTACTCCCTGTCTTGTCTCTAATGTTATTATCCTACAAAATAAGGATGCTTCAACTTATCTTGGGCTAAACATGTTGAGCATGTCATTTCAAAAACAAGGAAGAGACTTCCTATTCTCAAAAGACTAGCGGGAGTTAAATGGGGATGTAGTAGAGGAACTTTGAATATAACTTACACGATCTATATATTCAGCCGGTTCTGAATTACTGCAATGAAGTTTTAATCACAGCCTCGGACAAAGTCATGAAACCCCTTGACACCTTCCAAAACCAAGTGCTCCGCATGATTACGGGAGGAATTAAAACTACTCCTGTGCTTTCCATGCAATTACTTTGTAACCAACAACCAATGACTAATTTAATACAGAGGAATGCAGTCATTCTATAAATAATAGATTAACTAGACTCCCAAACAATTTCTGAAGAGATTACAGTCATTGTGGAATTCATAATCTAAAGACTTAGAGAGGTTTTATTCAATGTGTTCGTGAGAACTCCCAATACAATGACATTAATGATGCTCCCATTGAACTTCTGTCTTTCGCGAACCCACTGAACCATTTGGAACTCGATGTCAGACTAGACTTGGTTCTGGACGCAAAAAAACGCGACCTAAATCCTACTGAACTTTGCGCTATTGCCTTGGAAACAATTAACACTCGTTTCCCTCCTGACGAATGGCTTTACATCTATACTGATGGGTCCCTGTTGGATTTTGCCCGGGGTGCCGACGCTGGAATATTTTGTGACTATTTTTCTTTTTATCAACATGTTGGATCTTTCACAACCCATTTCGATGGAGAACTTGAAGCCATTCATGTGGCATTACAACAACTTGCTTCACATCTGTATTCATTCCAAAAAGCAGTAATACTTTCAGACTCGACCTTTGCTTTACAGGCTTTGTCTAGTAATAACCATGAAAGTAAGGGGTCTCGTATTCAGAGCTGTAAAAAACTCCTGATGGATATTGAGAAAACTGTGGCTTTTCAGTGGGTACCATCCCACGGTGGTCTGCCCGGAAATGAGAAAACCGACTTCTTCGCCAAGAAGGGGTGTAATATTTTCCAAAGCTCTCGTGGACCCTTGTCGATCCACTCTGCTGGATTGGAGATCAGGAGGGTGCATAGGGTTGCGTTTCGTCGTGTTGCTTCCCAGGCTGCTGAAGGTAAACCCTGGGGGAGACCGTGCAATGAGTCCCACTGTATCCCAAATTCTCCTCGAGCTGCTGCTGTGGCTGCTTTTAAACTTTTAACAGGACACGATTGTCTTAATGCCTATTTGTTCCGCTTTCAACTGAGGGATTCCCCGACCTGCACTTTATGCAACTCTGGACAAGTCATGGACGCTACTCATCTGGACGACTGCTCAGCACTAACTAATTTTAATTGTGTTGTCGAAAAATATTGGAGAGTCAGCGGTTTTATGGCCTAATGGCCAATGTACCCGGCATTTGTGAAATAAAAAATAAATGTGTAAAGTAGCCTTTACATATTTATCATTACTAATATAGGTGTAACGTTACACAACTTCTGGAGTAAGTCGTGCCGATTATAAGAAAACTCTAAGAGTTGGGGGCAGCTTTCGCGACAGCTTGTGTAATACTCCACTTAGCATCAAATTACTTTAAAAACTGAAGTAAATTTCAAAGCGCATGCGTAAAGATCAGCAACGACGCAGAGCTTGAAAAATTTTATAAACGAAATTAAGAAGACCATCCGCGGCCGAGCGCTGTAAAAGGCTCTTGTTTTGCGAACTATCTGCGATACTGACGTTTCGTGTTCGATTCCATACAGATGCACTGGGTGTTACTTCCTCACTTAGTTTTATAAAATGTCTTGCATATTATTGACATAAATTTCGAATTGGTGTAAATTTGATTGGTGTACATTGGTCATGAGAAAGCATGAACCTGATAATATTGAATAACCATATGATTAAAAACAGCATGGAAGGCAAAAGCTATAAAGAAGACAAAAAACAAAAGAGCTTTCTAGCGTGAAGCTGATGTGTTTTATACTGTAATAGCGAAATTTCGAAATTTTAAGCATTGTAATCCAGTAATTTATTTATATACTTTTAATTTAGAACTTATAGAACGAAATTATTACCTAATGATTTAATCTATTTCAAATTATTGAAATCATTCAATAGTGTACTTGAAGTTTCTGTCAACTTGCACTTAAAAATGAGTAACCTCCCAAGAAAGTCTGATAAAAGCTTAATTTTTGCAAATGTGTATCCTTTTAAATGATTTCCTTATGAGTACATAAATTAATACCTTATGCATAAATTAGTGATACGTTACACCAGTTATATCAGCTAAATTACTCCAAAACGTTGGAGGCTGCAATGCTGGCACCAATTTATGGTGCAAGGTCACATCAAATTTTTAGTGCAATTAGGTGTGCTCAAGCTATTTAATTTTATTCGATATTTGGTCGGATTCGAGCTGCGCTAATTCGTCTCTTTTAGAGCAGGTGGGGTTGCAGCAAGGACAGTCTGAGCTTCCGAGGAAGATCATGTTCCAACCCATCCTTTCCGATGCTGACCGGCACTCTGACTACCCCTACTTCATTTCCCGGATTCCTTGTGTCCGATCGTTTGTCTTTTACGTCACTACACCCCTTCACCGATTTCCGGACGCGTCTCCCCTTCGCTGCTGGTGCCGGAACTAGTATTGGTCGAACCGAGGGCTCCATTGCTTCATTCTTAACGCCTGGACTTGCTAGCTACTCATCTGACACTGGTAATTCAGTCACCAAACAGACGGCCCCTCGCGGCCAAGTACAACGAAGATATCTTTATGGCGAGGAACGTGGATGTGGAAAGCAACGGAAGAGGTTGTTTATCAACTGACTTCAGACTAGATCAGATCTCTCCAACTCTTCACGAAAATGTGAATAACAATAATAATGTTGGTGACAGCCTTTCAATTCATTCTGGTGTTCAAACTTTTGAACTTCAAAGTGCCTCGCCGTTGGAGAATTATTGGAAAGGTTCTGTCAAAAGAAGGGGCGGCAAGCAGCTACCAATACCAAGCTACGAAAACTGTTACCAAAACTGAATAACAATAACAATGTTGGTAACAATCATTCAATTAATTATGGTGTTCGAAGTGCATCACAGTTGAATAATTATTTGAAAGGTGTTGTCAAAAGAAAAGGCTGCCCGCCGCGGCTAGCAGCTACCGATACCAAGCTACCAAAACTGAATAACGATAACAATGTTGGTAACAACCCTTCAATAAATTCTGGTGTTCGATGTGCCTCGCATTTGGAGAATCATTTGAAAGGTGCTGTCAAAAGAAGAGGAAGCTCGCCGCGGCTAGCAGCTACCAATACCAAGCTACCAAAACTGGTAGCAAAACTGAATAACAATAACAATGTTGGTAACAAACATTCAATTTATTCTGATGTTCAAAGTGCCTCGCTGTTGGAGAATTATTTGAAAGGTGCTGTCGAAAGAAGAGGCAGCCCGCCGCGTCTAGGAACTACCAATACCAAGCTAACAACATTGGCGCCTCGTAATATTCATGATATTAAGGATTGTCGGGAGATTTTGCTACCTAAGGCAAGAGCAGTTATAATAGTTGGTGGCAATTGCTCAGGAAATCTTAGGACTTCCTCAGTCAGTGGGGTGGTGTTCATCAGGGACTTCTCCTGAAGTGCATTATTCGAAATGTTCTAGGTGTGCATTCACTAGCGCTAGCAAATCGTGTTCAACTCAGTCTAATGCTGATGGCCTGTCACACTGGACTGTTGAAGATGTGGTCAACTTTGTGGCATCAGTCGATTCGTGTGCTCAATACGCAGAGAAATTCAGGGAACAATTCATCGACGGACCAACCTTGCCTCTGTTAACTGAGGAACACTTGACAAAACACCTAGGTCTAAAACTAGGCCCCGCTTTAAGTCTGCGTTCAACTATAGCCAAAAGAATTGAACATAGCCCCTGTTTCTGAGCTATTGCATGCAAAGTCATCCCGATCAAGTGTGCAATTAATAGCCATCTGAGGGGCTTAAATGCTGCTTGCTGCCTGTACACGACATCAGCACGTCCGTGGTGAATTTAGGATACTGTAACATTACATGTAATTCTCGTTTCAATCACCCGTGCCTTCAGAATACTAACAAGATTTAACTTTGAATCTGCTCGAAAGACACTTTATGGTGGTGAGTCAATCATCCATGCCTTCAGAATAATAACAAGATTCAACTTCGAATCCGCTCATAAGGCACTTTCTGGTGGTGAGTCAAAGTTTGAACTGATGGTGCTTTAGGAAACACTTCAGCTGGTTCTACAAAAACTGCCTCATAATATCATCATGGAACTCCTTTCAATTTGATGCCATGCCTTTAGCAGTTTTTAGAATTTAAAAATTTAAATGCGCGATTATGCTACTTTTATGTGTTTCATGAGTCTTTTTTTTTTTTTTTTTCATTATTTTTTCTTCAATTTAATGATATACATTTATTTTAAGATTGCAAAAGTCCATGCTTATTTTTAACTCTTTTATTAGGTTCATATGCATTTATCTATGTATTTATATTATGAACTCTTTCTATTTAAATTTCATCCATTTATGGGACTGGATGCTTTCGAAATTTAGCATGCGGCTTCAAACTTGATGACAATGCAATGTTTCATTTTAAAATTAATTTATAAGTCACTAATCATTAGTTTATTCCAATTTTAAGCTAAATTTTTGCATAAATCCTATAATATGGAGACAAAAAAGGATTGCACCTATTATCATTATCAATCGATTGAAAGCTCCGATTTTTTTGGGTGAGATGAAATCTGTTTGAATTTTCCAAAGTAATTTAAGCGAGAATTATAACTTTTTAAGTTAATTTCCTGTCAAAATGCAACTGAGCCTTCAATTGAAAATTCGGTGTTGATCACAGTGATCGTTGAACAATGTTTTTATCTAAATAGGAAATTAAAGCATTTAACTGCACAAAATTGCAGATTACTGCATATACATGATTCGGGGTTAAAGGAACTCCTTAATAAGGGAGCTTATGGAAGAAAAGATATCCGACAAAAGTCGGAATTTTTGTCGGATGTCTTTTTATCCATTAGCTTACTCATTTTACATTGAAAATGTGGTACCTTGTAACACCGAAACATGTGGATGCAGTAATCTGCAATTTTGTGCAATTAAAAGCGCTTTAATTTCTCATTTTACTTTTCAAGCACAAAGATATTTAAGCAACCAATGCTTTTATTACTTAAAATTTATCTTTAAATTGTAAAACAACACAAATATCGTTTCCATACATATAGACATACTATATATTATAGAAAGTATGGAATGTTGATTTCAATTATAAATTGGTCATTGTTGACCACTGTTAAACAACACTTGTCGAACTGTTGAACAACACTTGTCGAACTGTTGAACAACACTTGTCGAACTGTTGAACAACACTTCTCGAACTGTTGAACAACACTTGTCGAACTGTTGAACAACACTTATCTCAGCGTACAAAATTATCTCGAACAAAATGTATCTCAAATTTTTTAATTATAGTTTCTATGAACACAATACTTATTTAGTTTAAGCGGTAACTGCCGATGTACATAATGATATGTGTCTAAGTATTTATCATCTACATCATCAGTACAGATCAGGGTTGCCAGACGTCCCGGATTTCAAGGGACAGTCCCGTATTTTGAAAAATTGTCCCACGTTCCGGAGGACTTCCATACGGGACGGGTAAAGTCCCATATTTTTGCTGATAACAATATTTTACAAAACGAGACATTCTTTTAAGGGGAAAAATAAAGTAAAACAAAAAGTGAAATAAAGAGCAATAAGTAAATGAAATAGCAAAAAGTTCCTAGACTACTGACTCTATAGTGAACTGCTTGACTAACTCATTAATTGAATCAGACTTGGATTTACAGCCAGTTTCAGCATTTTGAACCGACAATATACCAAAGCTGATTTTGAAACAAAACGGTCAGCATATACCCTACTTAAAGAGCAAAACAAAAATTTACTAAGTCAGGGTGTTTAACTGCATTTCGCCATGCTGTTGATGCTTTAGAAATTGATGTCGAAACTATTGTTTTCAAAATTTATTCACATTTTTCTAGATCTGCAGTTAAACGGAATGAGCTGAAGGAGTTTTTTGAATTTGCTACCCTAAAGTTTAAAGAGCTACTAAAGCCTAAAGCATATCCCGACACGATGGCTAAGTTTAGCTTCTGCAGTAGATCAACTCATTAAATCTTGGCCAGCTCTCATGAATTATTTTATAAGCGAGGAAGAATACATCCCCAAACTTCTCAGAAAATTATTGCTTTTAAGTGAAAAAAGTACAGCTGAAACCAATAAGGTTGCATTAGTTTTCCATTTTCTTAGGAATGTGTCCTCCGTTTTCGAAGTTGCCAGTAAAATACTTCAAAATGAATCTACATCTGCAGCTGAGCTTTATGATATTATGACTATATCGGTAAAACAGCTAGAGAGCGAATTTGAAGATAAGTTTTATGGATCGTTCGTCGCTAAAACCTTAAAACATCTATAGACGGTATGGTAGAAAAATACTATATCTGACTGAGGGATACCAGAAATTTTTTGAAACAGCTGTGAGTTGCATGAGAAAAGTGGTTTGTCTTCACTGATAAAAATCCCCTTTTTGTTTTAAGACCAGTTAAGTACAGTTAGTACAGTTTTCTGGCTAGTCACTTATTGTAGAACAGTTACATATTGAAAATAAAATATCAGTGGATGATCAATACGATGGTGAGTTTCATCAGTGAAGGAAGTTCTTAATGGCTTAGTTGCACAAACAGATATTAATGTAGGCGATAAGTGGCAAATGGTATATTAAAATTATATTCAGATTTCTCGATTGGTTAGTGTGGCATTAAAAACAAGTTTTGCTCCATGATGCCCTGTGTTACTATTTCAGATTAAGTAGTCACATTTAACAAAATCTTTTTCGATTGCGCCTTTTCTCTTTTAGCGAACGCAAGTAAAAAACTAATTAGCACCTGTTCCTATCAACGTCGATCTGTTTACTGAACTTTGTTCTATTGCTTGCTTCATTTTTTTAAGTTAGAGCTCCTCCAAAATTGCGCTCACCCATAAACATACTGAGAGAAATCTTCCAAAAGCTATTAAAACATGGTAATTTATCACCCCTTAAAAATACATAACCAGTAATTGCCCTCAATCTCAAAAATATCCTCCCCCCTTTCCCTCCTCAAAGTCTGTCCCGTATTTACTGTTCTTAAATCTGGCAACCCTGGTACAGATTTAATCAAGAAAATTAAAGCGAATAAATATTTTTTTAATGTAAAAAGTCGTTTTAATATTGTGAAGCATTCTAAATATCTTCCCTAACTAATGATAAAATTAAAGAGTTTTTTCCCTGCATCGAAGCGTGTTTAGAATATTGTTTTCTAAAGCCTGAAGACTTTCCAATTCAATTTAGTTTTCTTTCTATAGGCAAGTAAGAGTTTTAAAGTGATGAATTACAATTACAGCTGACTTAAAAGTATAATGCTTTTAAATATTAATTTTAATTCAGTTCATTTAACTTTATATTTCATCCAATTTTCAATATTTTAATGGTCATTGATGCATATTGAAAGTCCTGTGCAAGACATCAGCATGTCCGTGGTGAATCTAGGACACAGCAACATTACATGTGATTCTCGTTTCAATAAACCGTTCCTTCAGAATACTAACAAGATTTAACTTTGGAACAATTCTATGATAAGGTCAACCAGATGATCAAATTTTTAAAATTATAATATGTAAACAAATGAGGTGTCATTTTAAAGGTAAAGAGTTGTATATTTTGAAATGCCTGTCTAAAATTTGATCACTTCAGTTATAAATAAGTTACAGCAGGTTAAACCAAGGTCAACATCTTGAATATTTTCAAACCATAATTGGAGACTCTCGAAGAAATTCTGTTTTTTCCAAAACATTCATGCTAATATTATGAATTGAGATGAATAACCATTTAAAGATAGAGTGTTGCTGGTGATGTTGCAAAAATGCGTCAAAATATAATTCATTTTGATTTGTAAAAGAATTCCTCTGAGGTACATTAAGTGTTTTACGTCCGACACCGAAATGGGCAGTTAATTATGCTGAGAAAATAATTTTAAAGCTACATACATGCATTTTTGGGTACAAAGTAAGAATTTCAATCTCTTTGATGTAACCTATTTTCATTTTGTAACAAGTGAATATTTTTTACTAAAATCTAGGTGTCGGACGTAAAAAAAAATTTACGTCCGACACTGTTACATTCCTTTAAATAGCATATGTTCTCAACTGTGTTTCTCCTTTTTTTGCCTTTAATGTCAAAGTTAAAAGGAAACTTGCATAAAAAACAACTTAGTGAATTTATTGTATATACATTTAGGGTTGATAGGGGTAAGTAGGACCCCTTTTGAGAAAAGGTGTGTTGAATGAACGTAATACAGTTGATTAAGATCAATTTTGACAAATTTGCCAAAACTATAAGTGCAAAAAGAAATTAGAAACACTAAATGACTGCGTCTATGTAAAGTTGGCTAAGGAAGAACCATTATCAACATTCAACCCATATAAATCTTGATGGTTTTCTTTCATGTAAGTTTCACAAATAACTAATCACCAGCTTTTGTAGCTGAACTATCAATTCCTACTAAGTCATCATAGTTGTCTTGTATTTCAGTAATACAAATATTTCATCAAAGTTGCTTTTGATTTTCAAATCCTCACTGTAAGGGGGGGGGGAACTACTTACCCCATAGTGTTGGGGCGTCTTATAGCAAAATTTTATGGGGTAAGTGGGACCCCTCCTCTAAAACAGTTTTTAATAATATTTTACTCAAAAATTCTGACTGCAGTATGCACTTTAAGTTAAACTGTACATGAATGTTTAATGATCATAAAAAAATAAATGCTAACCGGGAAACACCACTTTGAAAAATGCTGCTTAAACTCGTCAAAAAATATTGTTCAGATTTTGTTTTTTTTTTTTTTTTTTTTTTTTTTGACTAAGTTCTCTGACTTAGAAAAAAAATTCCACTTAACCCAAATATATGCAAAACTAATCACTATGATGAACCATGACATGATCAATGTAAAAAAGTATAAAAACCATATGGATATTTCAGTTTTTGGGGGGTGATCCACTTACCCCAGTGTCCCACTTCCCCCAATCAACCCTACTTTTGAATTTACTTGGTAAATTTTATTTCAGTATATGTAACCTATAATTTACATATTTATAACTGTAATCATTGTTATGTATTTACATTTAAGAGCAATAGTTTACATCCAATATGAACAATTTATGTCCGACACAGAAAATTTACGTCCGACACCAAGCTAAAAATATTTTTTTAAATAATCTTATTCCTTATAATATCATTTGAAAACTAATATATGCTTCAATCATAAGTGTACTTTAGAATTATGCTGTTTTTAAAATTAAAATGTAAGCCAATTCACAGACTTTTAATCATTTTTAAGTGAACCATCAATTTTACTATTTGTGTGTCCGACACCAACTCTTTAAATGTTTTTAATTTATACTTTAGGGATCTATTTTGAAAAACTAACATGATTTTTTATTCAGTGGGATGTAGTAAGTATCTTGACAATAAATTTGATCATTTTGGAACAGTTTATATTTGGTAAATGGAAATAAAACTGAGAAATTTTTCTTCATTTTTTATGTCCGACACCATGGAATTGCCCTTTGGATCTGCTCGCAAGACACATTCTGGTGGTGAGTCAACCACACGTGCTTTTAGAATATCAACAAGATCTAACTTTCAGTCTGCTCGTAAGACACTTTCTGGTGGTGAGTCCATCATCCGTGCCTTTAGAATATTAACAAAATTTAACTTTTAATCTGCTCTTTTAGCCGCTGATGAAATTAATATTTTACCAATTCGCATGTTATCGAGATAAAGAAACGGGTATCAAGTGAAGCCTTGATTTTACTGTGCAAGTTCGCAAATTCCCAATGGGGTTGTTTCCATCAGTCAAAAGTACTACTTTTTTAATCACTGAAGTTAATAGAATGAGCAAAAAAATAACATGGAGCGAGGAAAATCTTTTATTTTCAATTTTCAAAACGTTTAATTTTTATTTATTCATTTATTTTTTTAATATTCGATTTTTCAAACAAGGCGTGGTCCTTATGACGTCACAAATGACGAACTTGGGTGCATACTATACTGGTGCGCTGAATGCTTATGCTTGCTGTGTACCGCGTTTCCAGCTTATGATAATTCAGAAGCAAATTAAATATTGCGCTCTACGCTTGCTATTAACCATATCGTTACCAGCGCATATGAGTAAATATGTGAGTTAAATATTGTGCTTTACGCTAACGGCATCAGTGAATGGTATTTCATCACTTGAGATGTTATGTGCAGAAGCGTAAAAAATGAAATTGAATCTGCGACCGAACAAAATTAATATTTTTAAATATTAAACTTTGTCAAAGTATTCTAAAAAAAATGGTCAAATACTATGTTTTTAAGCATGCTTTTTCAGAAAAAAATACCTTTAAAATTTCGGAAACAACCCCCATTGATTTCTGATTTTATTTTAATTAAACTCTTCACACTTCATATTTTTCCATTGTGTCAAGAATGTTCTATGTTTTGTGTGTCTTTACTCTATGTGTTTTTCGCCGTCCAGAATCTGATTCCTCATCTCTTGCTGACACGGTAGGAAACTTATAAAAGAGCAAGTATTATAAAAGTATCATAAAGTACTTAAAGAGCAAGAAGTTCAGCCCGGAACTAACCGAGTCTACTGTCTCACATACCAACGACGAATTTCTAGCATCTGGTCACTATTCTTTTAATTATCTAAAAGTGCCGACTACGTTAAACATACCTTTTAGCATTTGCAGTTTATTTCTAAAAACAAAAACTGCCTCTCTCATCTGATGAAATAGATAGGTAAAAAAATAAATAAACGAACAAATAACGTAGTAGTACATTTTAAACAAAGCAGCAAATGCAGTAGAACTTCGTTTATCTGCTTCCCCCCCGTTCACCCGAATGTCTAGTAAATCCTGATAAAATTCGGAGGGTTTTATAAAAGCTTTATATTTATACATATAATGATTTTAAAGCATGATAGCTGAAGTATAAGTCTCTCACTCCTTGCAAAAATGCTATACCCTCGTATAACATGGTTGATTCGTTCCGTGTAGTATCGAAACCGTGTTATACGAGACTTTTTTATAAATGGTTTTTTTATTCATTTTTTAACCTAATTAATCACTTACATGTCATAAATCATGTCAATGTGCAGTGTTGCTAGATTGGGGGAAATTTCCTCATTTTGGGGAAATCTGGTGCTCTCTGGGGATATTTTGGGGAAATGGGTTTTGAGGGGAATTCTTTGGGGAAAAAGTTTTCTCTTGGGGAAAACCTGGGGGGAAAAAACCTCGGGGAAAAAAGTTTTTTTTTCGTATTTAAATTCGCGTCAAGAAGTAATGGGAACATTGTATCACACAGCGTTGGGTTAGCTTTGCTGAACTTAATGGAATTCACATTTCGCTGTATGTGGAATATTATGCTATGAAATTCGCATTAATGTTCTGCGTGAGTAACTAGTGGATACGTAAAACAGGTAAAAATAAGTGTGATGAAGAGTGTTCTTGGATAAATATATATAAAAATCATAGTATAAATGTACATACAGAAGCAGAGTAGTAAATGCGAGTAGAAAAAAAATTGGTTATTTCTTATCTCTCGGTCAGGCGCTTGTATTTATGACTAGTGGCATTCGCACGGTTTTGCCCGTAGTTGAAAATTAAAAGGTCTTTTGGTCCCCCTGTATATTTACAAATAATGCATGATGAATTTCTCGCCAATTGGCTTGCCCACGTTACGATTCCACGTTATGATAACTTGGTAATTTACTCGTCCATCTTATGATAATTTTGCTCGGTAAAATGTTCTTAAAATTGGAATAGAAAAAGAACAAAATCAAATTTTCAAAAAATCGCTTAAAGGTGCACACCCCCATGCTACAAACTAATTCTTTGCCAAATTTCATGAAAATCAGGCGAACGGTCTTGGCGCTATATGCACGTTAGAGATCCTAACAGACAGAAAGAGATCTGGACAGAGAGATATCCAGACTGAGAGACTTTCAGCTTCATTATTAGTAAAGATAAATAAAGATAAAGATAAAGAAGACAAAAAAAAAGCAAAAATGTGAAGAAAAAAGAAAGTTGGGGAATTTTATACGAAAATTTGAAAATTTGGGGAAAAAAATTTCTAGAGGCAAAAATATTAGAGGAAGTCGATTCATTTTATGAAAATATTAGTGGAAAAATAATTTTTGCATTTGCGGAATTTTGGTAGAAAACATCGCTTTTTGGGGAAAAGTTGGAAGGGAATCGGGGAAATCTGGATTTGACCATCTGGCAACACTGTCAATGTGTACCGTGTTATATCGAAACCATGTTCCGTATTATTTCGAAACCGTGTTATACGAGACCAATGTAAATCGAGGAATGTGTACCGTGTTATACCGAAACTAATTCATAAGGTGCAAATTTTATAATGGGTGAAATTTCGGCTCAACAGAACATATAAACAAAAACTGGCAACCAGAACATAAAAAGACCCACGGATTTGAAAACAAGAGTTGTTATAAACGATAAAACTAAATCATTTTACATACCTTAAATTAAAACTGTTATACAGAACAAGAAGAAACTTAATCCACTTTTCTTTCTATACTAAGAACAAAACGCATTCTATAAGAAAAAATATCTGCGCTTTTCTATAGAAATAAAGTTCGTCTGAGCAACAACAACAAAACAAAATTTAAACTTCAGAGCTCGAATACGCTACCTTGCGGTGATCAACAGTACTACAGAAAAAGGTCAAACATTCCGTTCCACGTGTTTTCTTTGGAGTAAATTACAGGCTTCTGACAGTTTGTGGTGTTATGCAATTTCAAAGGAATAGAAAAGAAAGCTTCCCACAAACACGATAAAAAATTACTATCATTCACTAAGCTTCAAAGCAAGTTATGAGTCACGCGTTTGTTTGTTTTACCTTTTTCATCCGCCATTAGACAGTGGCTGCAGCGCCGGAGTTGCGAATAAAACAAATAGAATCATTCTATTTATTTTATTCCATATTTCGACAACATTTTTCATTTATCGTTTGCCAAATTTTGCTTATGTTTAATCCTAATGATATTTTCTTACAATGCATTGGAAACGAAATAATATTCACCTTTTCGCTTTTAGAACACTGATGAGAAAAATCAAGTACAGTGACTCCCAAAAGTGTTCGTACACTTTGACATTTTTTAGTAAAACCAAAATAACGCGAAACTGAATTCGAATATGAAGTCCAATTTTTTTCACATCATTGCTATGTCATTCTAAATAAAACCCTGTATTCTTTTAAAAACATTGACGGATCTTCTTTTTGAAATGGGTCAAAAAACGAAGAGACAGAGAAATCATATGCCACAAAAGTCATCGTACACTCAAATATTTTCGAATAAATTCATGATTAAAATTATCATATGTCGTTTTTTATTGTTTTTGCATTGTGTTGACCCTTAAAAGTCATTTAGCTTAATTTTTTTATTACTTATTCCTTAATATTGTGCTTATTACTTTAAAATGACTGGTATTCGTAAAAAACCACAAACACCATTCGAAATTTGAATTTTTTCCTCACAGTAGCGGTAAATTGGTTTGAAATGTCTCTAAATTAGTTAATTTATTCCATTCTATATTAAAGTGCTTGATAAAATGCTTTAACAAAAAAGAATCGGACCGAAAACAAGGTAAGAAAAGGTCAACCGGCAAAATTGACAAAGCGTGATCGGGGATTTACAGTTAAATAAATTACGAAAAAGACACATTTGAGTGCTGTAAAAGTTTCTGCAGAGTTAAATGAAAATTTTTACATTTAATTTTCACCTAAAATTGTTCGCCAAGTTCTCTGATTAGCTGGATTAAATGGGACCTCTTCCCGCAGAAATTTTCTTGGCCGTGCGAAAAACAGAAAGCTTACGCTTTTCGTTGCAAAATCAATGATAAATAAGCTCAAAACGTTTCGAAATTACGTCTTACTTACAGATAAAAATGAATTCAACATTTTTGGCTAAATTTTTGTATATAATTGAAAATAGAAGAAAAAAATTAAAAACTTAATCTTAAGAACTTAGTTGAACCAGTTAATCAGGACGGTGAAGGCGCTCTTGTGTGAGGGTGCATATCAGCACCAGGACTTGGTAGTTTGGAATTTTTTGCTGAAATAATGAATCATTCTGTTCATTTAAATATTTTAAAAACCAATTTTAAACTATTAGCCAAAAATTTGGATATTGGAAACAACTTTGTTTTTTTATTAAGACAACGATAAGAAGCACACTGTTTTCAACGTTTGCGTCAAGTGCCTCAAAAATAGTCCTTATATTTAGAAAATACCCCTTCAATCTCCAGATTTGAATTTAATGTAATATATTTAGAGATATCTGGAGGCTAGATTACGAAAATACGACTTTGAAACGAAAATAGAGCTAGTAACAATAAGACTCGAAGTGTGGTCGAACACTTACTCAGAAATTACTCAAAAAAAGGAAAAAAAAGGAATGAAATCCATTCCCAGACGTTTAAAAGGTGTTACTGATACTGCATGATATTCTACTAAATAATAACTTAATAAAAAGTTAGATTGTTCAATAATATATAGACATTTTTTAAAGTGTACGAAGACTTTTGTGAGATAAAATTTCCGGCACTTTTTGGTTTTTGATTTAAAAAAAATAAGTTTTAATATTTAAAAAGAAAAAATTATGTCGTTTTGTTGACTTTTGATCATAGATCTTATAATTAAATGCCTATTCCGAAATATTAATTCTAACCAATGGATAGGGCCCTATTTCATCGAAAGTCGTAGGTGTAAGAACACTTTTGGGAGCCACTGTATGTAAGTATTTAAAAGTTGAAAGTTTGTGTTGTACGGGGGGAAACCAAACTTTTGAGCCCAAGACAGAGAATTTTTCGTAAAATATTCATAAAAACAAAGTAAAAACTTACAGTTGTTATCATATTTTTTTTTTTACAATGTATTAAACAAAAATAAAATTCCATCTTTTAAAATTCGTGTTTTTTTTTTTTTTGAGCAATCACGATTGCTTATTGCTTTCATTTGACTGTTTTTCTTTCTTTTTTTTTTTTGATGTCCTATGATTTTATTTTCTCACCAGCACCCTCTGCAGCATCACCGTCGACCGGCCGCCTCACGATGCTGCTCCTCTAGCGAAAAGCGTCTCCAGGTTGCGTCCATATCCTACACTTACACTCATACATACACGCACGTACACACACACACACACACACACACACACACAAACACATACACACACCTACAAACAACTACCCACACACTCATGCCTGCGCACAGACACAAACACATATGCTTACACACACATACCCCCTACACACAAACACACATACCCTCCCACACACACATAAACACACACGCCTACATGCACACACACACACTCGCGATTGCGAAAAACATAATTTGAATTCAAGATGTCAAAATTCAAATTATTATTTTTTTTACCGTGTAGTATATAAATTCAAGTTTTGTACCGTGTAATATCGAAACCGTGTTACAATAATCGCAAATTTGGTACCGTGTATATCGAAACCGTGTTATAATAATCGCAAATTTGGTACCGTGTAATATCAAAACTCTGTTGTAGATATACGAGAGACGCATGTATATCTTAAAAATTGGCGATTTTGAACTATGCTTTTTTGAACTGCCTTGAAGTAACATATCTCTGCAAGACCTGCATTTTTGTAACTTAATATTTCACCGTTAGAGAGCAAAAGTGTCGAATTTGTATTTTCAAATATTTTCGGATTCTTTTCTAGAATGTCGCATATTAGGTTACACTTGATTCATTAGGCATGAAGCATTTGTGTTGTTTGCGGAAAGATGGTATTGTTCCGAAAACAGTATTGCACACAAAAAAGAGCATTTTTAATTTTTATTTTTTAACCAAGAGAGAACGCACTATTTTCATTTATGTCGGTATTGTAAGGAGAACAACTAGTAACATATTCTGAGACATTTCAAATAGTATCTTTGAAATTTAGTGCAAGAACATCATAAATAAAACGCAGCTTTTCAAAACGTACACTTTTTTTTCATGAAACAGAAAAAAAACATTAAATTTTCTTGGAAAAGACCTTATGCGCAAGAAAACGTTCAATCAGTGGCTTGAAATATAGTTCTGCAATGTGGTATCTTACTTTTAATTTTTAAAATCCCTCTCCTGAAAAATCACGTTTTTTGAGATATGACTTAATTGAAAGGGGTGAGCGAAGTGCACCAAACGTTTGCTTTTTAAGTTGATTTTAAATTTATAACTCCCGCAGAGCTCACGCTTCACACACACAAGTTATAGCAATCTAACAAGCATCATGGCGTGTTTGGAGCGTTAATCCGTCACCACTGCAGCTTAACTATAAACGATAAATTGCCTGACTGAATAAAATAAATGACATGTAGATTGTGTTGGAAACAATTTTGTAATACAGCATTGTTTTATACTGTAATAAAAGGTGCATCTGCTTAATTAAAGATTTACCTATAAGCACCTATTGGTACTGATTTAGATTTTTCCGATAAATGAAGGATCTACTGTCGGTTAATCTTGCAGACTGTTTTTGAATTTTTTAAACACTGTCACAGACTGCATCAAGCAATTTTTCTGCTGTGCTTGTTAGTAAATTAAACGTATGTATTGTAGGGCTAAACACCTTACAGAGACTCCAAATATGTTAGATCCTTGTTTCATTGCATGGAACATATGAAGAACATGAATTCTACTACTACATAATGCATTAAAACTAGACGAATTTCCAGAAACAATTTTTAGATTCTTGTATCATTCCATGAAACATATGGAGAACATGGGTTCTACTTTCAAATAATGCAATTAAGTTTCACCGATTTCCAAAAACAGTATTTATGCTAGATCCTTATTTCATTGCATACAAAATACGAAGAATATGAATTATACTTTTATATAATGCAATTAAATTTCACTGATTTCCAAAAACAATATTTATGTTAGATCCTTGTTTCATTGCATAAAAAATATGGAGAACATGGATTCTACTTCCAAATAATGCAGTTAAACTTAAGAGATTTCCATAAATAATATTTATGCTAGATCCTTGTTTCATTCTATGAAACATATGAAGAACATGTATTCTATTTTCATGTAATGCAATTAGACTTTACGGATTTCCAGAAACATTACTTAAGTCAGTTCCTTCTTTCATTGCATGAAACATGTGAAGAACATGTATTGCACTTTCCCATATTGCGATTAAACTTTGCGGATTTACAGAAACAATATTTAGGTTAGATCTTTATTTCATTGCATGAAACATACGAAGAACATGGACTACTACATAATGCAGTTAAATTTTATTAATTTCCAGAAATAATATTTAAGTTCATCACTGATCAAAAAAGAAATCTTAAAAACAAAATTGCTTTACATACAAGTAGGGTCTATGTTCTTCATATGCGTAATGCAATGAAACTGAGATTTAACCTATTTAGAGTCTATAAAGCACATTTTGTGCAACGATTGATACATCTGTTATCGTTCATTTTCCCATAGTTAAGCACTACTAAGCGTTTTATAACATAAGACTAATTCTGCTGATGTCTAGAATACCGCCTCCTCACCACCAATTAAAGACCAACTTGAATTTTTCTTGTTATTCAATTGGTCCAAATTTTGATATATGTCTGCATAAAATTTAATGGATACAAAAATATAAATTAGTTTCAATTTTTCTCTAATTTTCGATATTGCGATAACAGTTAATGAAAATCGATGTCATTCTAGAAATATGACCAACTAAAATTGTATATCTATTCAACATTGATTTTACTGTGAAATGTGAAACCAATAGAAAAGAAAAGCGTTTTCCTTATTCATTCTTTATCAGAAATCGTTTTTCTTCGAACGCTTAGTAGCACAAACCTTCTTCTCCATTACTTTCATGATAAACAGATATTTTATCGATTCTTACATCAAAATTGTAGCAAAGAATTGATTCCTTACGAATTATTTTGCGGATTTAAAGTAACATTTCGTACATTTTTTCAGGCACTTAAATGTCATACAAACTTTAGTTCAAAACTTTAAAATTACTTATAATCCATGTTGTTATGCATCGATTAGGTTTCCAATTCTTTCCATTTATACAAAAGACTTTCATTTCCTGTTTACGTTGGACCCCGATTTAACAAATCTCTATTTAACGAATTTCACGATTTAGCGAATTTTTCTTTTATCCCTGACTAAAATGAAGGTAAAAACCTCTTTTTAAATAATAAATCCCGAATTAACGAATTATTTTAACAACCTTTTTTTTTTTTCGTTGATTTGAGTTAGGAAATATTGGACTGTTTTCCAAATGTTGCATCCATCTTGTCTGAAGCAGGAAAAGACTTTTCTTGAAAACAGCCATTTTTAACGGGCAAGGGGACAACCAGCGATTCTGATGCAGAAGGCGATGACGAAACTCCCTTTAAATATGTTACTTTATCAAATGCTTTACATGTCCTGGAAACTGAAAAATAGATCTCATGCAGCAGGCTATAAATGACACAGTATTTTCTTCTCTACATAAAGTCGAAAGAGAACTATTTCGAGTCAAGTATCAAAGAAATTGTCAAACATCTACAACTCAGTACTTTAAAATTTCAAATTAATTAGTGTGTAATAAGTCGCGGAATGATGAATAAAAAAGTGTACACTTTCTAATCATGGACATTTTTGTGCAGTTGCTTATTAGGGCCTTTAGATAAGGTAAGTGCGTTTTTTTTCTCACCCCGATATTACGAATAGCCCCGATTTAGAGTATAAAAGTTTCGGTCCCGATGAATTCGTTAAATCGGGGTCCCACTGTATATATATATATATATATATATATATATATATATATATATAAAAATCTCGTGTCACGATGTTTGTTCGGGGAAAAACTCCGAAACTACTCAACCGATTTTTATCAAATTTCATACCTATGTGTCATTTGGTCCAACTTAAAAGATAGGATAGTTTTTATAATTTTTTATTGCAAATTCAATATTAATTATACAATAATAGGTGAATTAATTGTTTAGTTCTAAAAAATTTTAATAGATGGCGGTGTAAGTTAATTAATCGATATAACTCTAACGTTGTATATTTTACTCCTAAAAACACTATGATGAAAAAAAAACATTACTTATCGATTTCGTAGAACGTTTCGGGATTTTACAGGTTTTTATTAACTTCTTGAGTAAAATCAACTATCTTTGTCAAAACGTTTCCTGAATTGCTACAAATTGCAGGGTTTCTCCCTTATGTAAAAAAATATTTTTTTTCTACCAGTATCAAGATTAACTAAACCTATTTAATAAATGTGTCGGTTTGTGTTCGATAACGGTTCGTCCAGATAAACGTTGCTCCTGTTGAAAGAGAAAAAATGTCTGGAGCACAAAGCTTTGGACGAGTTGCATTCGACCTACTCGCTTGGTAGTCTCTCTCTTAGCTTTGGCGAACATTGTAGTAACGCTCTCAGCGCTTTCGTGGATGTGCAGGAGAGTGCCAAGATTTTATATTAAGCTTACGTTTGGCGTCTCTGAAGGTGCCAGACACATAACCGGTTTTAAACCAAGAAAACTACCGAATTCTTGAAAAAGAATGCAGAATGATCTCTGGAAGGTTACTGAAGTTGAGCGGAAAACTTTTCTTTCTTTCTTTTTTTTAAAGACATATTTGATATCATAAGCTCTTGGCAAGATACGGTCGCAACAGAAAATTGCATTGTCAGGCATTGCTGCTAGATATTGTTTAGATGGTAGACGAACAGCAAATTTAGCTTTAAAGTTGCCTATTAGATATATAACAAGCCAAACGAATGCGTAAAATTAAAGAAAAAACGCGGAATGGCTGTAGTGTTGCAAAAGAGTGCAATTATAATTTTGGGTAAGTGTACTATGGCCCATGAGCAAAAGCATTTATTTCAAGCAGAGAATAGGAGTATGCAAGATTTGAAAGGCAACGATAAACTTTTAGATGGTATTGTCTGAATACTGTCTGGGGACTTCCGGTAGACATTACCAGTTATTCCGATTAAATCAACGCATGTTTAAAACAATCGTTTTTATAGCGTAATGCCGATATAATGCGATTGACCGTAAACATGCAAGTACAAATGCACAATTATCTATTCGCTCAAGTATTTTCTAAGCAATTGCTGGGTATTGGAAACGGTGAAATTGAACTGTATCAAAATACACAGTACATCAAATAGCGGGACACAATTTCCGCTTTGCTGTTGAAACGAAAAGTGAACTAATTAAGAGCGTATTCCCGGATACATCAATTTTTCTTAAATCATAATTGCCTCTTTGATCGCGCTATTTAGGCAGCAAGAAA